>NW_027077295.1:7500-181000 GCF_963930695.1 Labrus bergylta | reverse complement strand
TCATGAAAATCTTAGACTTTTTTGAAGTCGAAAAAATTCATGAACATTTTCGACTTTTTTGAAGTGTATATCTTTTCATGAAAATTTTCAACTTTTTTGAAGCCGAAATCTTTTCATGAATGTTTTCAACTTTTTTGAAGCCGAAATACTTCATGAAAATTTTTGACTTTTTTGAAAGCCGAAATCTTTTAATGTAAATTTTCAACTTTTTTGATGCCGAAATAGTTCATGAAAATTTTCAACTTTTTTGAAGCAGAATTCTTTTCATGAAAATTTTCAACTTTTTTGAATTAGAAATCTTTTCATGAAAATTTTCAACATTTTTGAAGCCGAAATCTATTCATGAAAATGTTTGACTTTTTTGAAGTCGAAAAAATTCATGGACATTTTCAACTTTTTTGAAGTCTAAATCTTTTCATTAAAATTTTCAACTTTTTTGAAGCCGAAATCTTTTCATGAAAATTTTCAAGTTTTTGAAGCAGAAATCTTTTCATGAAAATCTTAGACTTTTTTGAAGTCGAAAAAATTCATGAACATTTTCGACTTTTTTGAAGCCGAAATCTTTTCATGAAAATTTTCAACTTTTTGAAGCCGAAATCTTTTCATGAAAATTTTCATCTTTTTTGAAGCATAAATCTTTTCATGAAAATCTTAGACTTTTTTGAAGTCGAAATACTTCATGAAAATTTTCAACTTTTTTGAAGCAGAAATCTTTTCATGAAAATTTTCAACTTTTTTGATGCCGAAATAGTTCATGAAAATTTTCAACTTTTTTGAAGCCGAAATCTTTTCATGAAAATTTTCAACTTTTTGAAGCCGAAATCTTTTCATGAAAATTTTCATCTTTTTTGAAGCATAAATCTTTTCATGAAAATCTTAGACTTTTTTGAAGTCGAAAAAATTCATGAACATTTTCAACTTTTTTGAAGCTGAAATCTTTTCATGAAATTTTTCAACTTTTTGTAAGCCGAAATCTTTTCATGAAAATCTTCGACTTTTTTGAAGCTGAAATACTTCATGAAAGTTTTCAACCTTTTTGAAGCCGAAATACTTTATAAAATGTTTTACCTTTTTTAAAGCGAAAATCCTGTCATGAAAATTTTCAACTTTTTTGAAGCCTAAATCTTTTCATGAAAATTTTCAACTTTTTTGAAGCAGAAATCTTTTCATGAAAATCTTCGACTTTTTTGAAGCCGAAATAGTTCATGAATGTTTTCAACTTTTTTGAAGCCGAAATACTTCATGAAAATTTTTGACTTTTTTGAAAGCCGAAATCTTTTAATGTAAATTTTCAACTTTTTTGATGCCGAAATAGTTCATGAAAATTTTCAACTTTTTTGAAGCAGAATTCTTTTCATGAAAATTTTCAACTTTTTTGAAGCAGAAATCTTTTCATGAAAATTTTCAACATTTTTGAAGCCGAAATCTATTCATGAAAATGTTTGACTTTTTTGAAGTCGAAAAAATTCATGAACATTTTCGACTTTTTTGAAGTGTATATCTTTTCATGAAAATTTTCAACTTTTTTGAAGCCGAAATCTTTTCATGAAAATTTTCAAGTTTTTGAAGCAGAAATCGTTTGATGAAAATCTTAGACTTTTTTGAAGTCGAAAAAATTCATGAACATTTTCAACTTTTTTGAAGTGTAAATCTTTTCATGAAAATTTTCAACTTTTTTGAAGCCGAAATACTTCATGAGAATTTTTGACTTTTTTGAAGCCGAAATCTTTTAATGTAAATTTTCAACTTTTTTGATGCCGAAATAGTTCATGACATTTTTTCAACTTTTTTGAAGTCGAAAAAATTCATGAACATTTTCAACTTTTTTGAAGTCTAAATCTTTTCATGAAAATTTTCAACTTTTTTGAAGCCGAAATCTTTTCATGAAAATTTTCAACTTTTTTGAAGCCGAAATACTTCATGAAAATTTTCAACTTTTTTGAAGCCGAAATCTTTTAATGTAAATTTTCAACTTTTTTGATGCCGAAATAGTTCATGAAAATTTTCAACTTTATTGAAGTAGAAATCTTTTCATGAAAATTGTCAACTTTTTTGAAGCAGAAATCTTTTGATGAAAATTTTTAACTTTTGAAGTTGAAAAAATACATGAACATTTTCAACTTTTTTGAAGTCTAAATCTTTTCATGAAAATTTTCAACTTTTTGAAGCCGAAATCTTTTCATGAAAATTTTCAACTTTTTTGAAGTGTAAATCTTTTCATGAAAATTTTCGACTTTATTCAAACTGATATTCTACATTTTCTAACTCAAAGTGTAGTTTCAAAGTAAAAATACTGTTAGAAGGAGTGATTCAGACAAAATTAGATGAAACAGCTGTACTGGTAACAAACAATGATATTAACAGCTTTAGTGATCAAATTGAGCGTATCTTGGGAAGCTGAGCTCGAAAGTGACATGAAACATGTTTTTGAGACATAAAGTGACACTTACAGTGAATACCTGTCCTGACTACATTTTCTATCTCAAAGTGTCGTTTCAAAGTAAAAATACTGTTAGAAGGAGTGATTCAGACAAAATTAGATGAAACAGCAGCACTGGTAACAAACAACGCTATTAACAGCTTTAGTGATCAAATTGAGCGTATCTTGCGAAGCTGAGCTCGAAAGTGACATGAAACATGTTTTTGAGACATAAAAGGACACTTCGCAAGATACGCTCAATTTGATCACTAAAGCTGTTAATAGCGTTGTCTGGCTCAGGGAATGTTGTTTTTGATGTAATTTCATCTAACTGCGCTTATTTGTTACCAGTGCTGCTGTTTCATCTAATTTTGTCTGAATCACTCCTTCTAACAGTATTTTTACTTTGAAACGACACTTTGAGTTAGAAAATGTATTCGGAACAGGTACTCACTGTAAGTGTCACTTTATGTCTCAAAAACATGTTTCATGTCACTTTCGAGCTCAGCTTCGCAAGATACGCTCAATTTGATCACTAAAGCTGTTAATAGCGTTGTCTGGCTCAGGGAATGTTGATTTTGATGTCATTTCATGTAACTGCGCTTATTTGTTACCAGTGCTGCTGTTTCATCTAATTTTGTCTGAATCACTCCTTCTAACAGTATTTTTACTTTGAAACGACACTTTGAGTTAGAAAATGTAGTCAGGACAGGTATTCACTGTAAGTGTCACTTTATGTCTCAAAAACATGTTTCATGTCACTTTCGAGCTCAGCTTCGCAAGATACGCTCAATTTGATCACTAAAGCTGTTCATAGCGTTGTCTGGCTCAGGGAATGTTGTTTTTGATGTAATTTCATGTAACTGCGCTCATTTGTTACCAGTGCTGCTGTTTCATCTAATTTTGTCTGAATCACTCCTTCTAACAGTATTTTTACTTTGAAACGACACTTTGAGTTAGAAAATGTATTCGGAACAGGTACTCACTGTAAGTGTCACTTTATGTCTCAAAAACATGTTTCATGTCACTTTCGAGCTCAGCTTCGCAAGATACGCTCAATTTGATCACTAAAGCTGTTAATAGCGTTGTCTGGCTCAGGGAATGTTGATTTTGATGTCATTTCATGTAACTGCGCTTATTTGTTACCAGTGCTGCTGTTTCATCTAATTTTGTCTGAATCACTCCTTCTAACAGTATTTTTACTTTGAAACGACACTTTGAGTTAGAAAATGTAGTCAGGACAGGTATTCACTGTAAGTGTCACTTTATGTCTCAAAAACATGTTTCATGTCACTTTCGAGCTCAGCTTCGCAAGATACGCTCAATTTGATCACTAAAGCTGTTAATAGCGTTGTTTGTGACCAGTTCTGCTGTTTCATCTAATTTTGTCTGAATCACTCCTTCTAACAGTATTTTTCCTTTGAAACGACACTTTGAGTTAGAAAATGTAGTCAGGACAGAATATCAGTTTGAATAAAGTTGAAAATTTACATATAAAGATTTCAGCTTTAAAAAAGTTGAAAACTTTCATGAAAAGATTTCATTTTCAAAAAAGTTCAAAATTTACATGAAAAGATTTCTGTTTCAAAAAAGTTGAAAATTTCAAGCTTTTAAAAAGTTGAAAACTTTCAAGAAAAGATTTCGGCTTCAAAAAAGTTGAAAATTTTCATGAAGTAATTCGGCTTCAAAAAAGTTGAAAATTTTAATGACAGGATTTTGGCTTTAAAAAAGTTGAAAATTTACATGAAAAGATTTCTTCTTCAAAAAAGTTTAAAATTTTCATGAAAAGATTTTGGCTTCAAAAAAGTTGAAAATTTTCATGAAGTAATTCGGCTTCAAAAAAGTTGAAAATTTTCATGACGTTTTTCTGCTTCAAAAAAGTTACAAATTTTCATGAAAAGATTTATGCTTCAAAAAAGTTGAACATTCTCATGAAAAGATTTCGGCTTCAAAAAAGTTGAACATTTTCATGAAGTATTTCGGCTTCAAAAAAGTTGAAAATTTACATGAAAAGATTTCTGCTTCAAAAAAGTTGAAAATTTTCATGAAAAGATTTCTGCTTCAAAAAAGTTGAAGATCTTCATGAAACGATTTCTGCTTCAACAAAGTTGAACATTTTTATGACAGGATTTTGGCTTTAAAAAAGTTAAAAATTTTCCTGAAGTATTTTGGCTTCAAAAAAGTTGAAAATTTTCATAAAGTATTTTGGCTTCAAAAAAGTTGAAATTTTACATGAAAAGATTTCGGCTTCAAAAAAGTTGAAAATTTTCATGAAAAGGTTTCATTTTCAAAAAAGTTGATAATTTTCATGAAAAGATTTCTGCTTCAAAAAAGTTGAAAATTTTCATGAAAAGATTTTGGCTTCAAAAAAGTTGAAAATTTCCATGAAAAGATTTCAGCTTCAACAAATTTGAAATTTTTCATGAAAAGAGTTCGGCTTCAAAAAAGTTGAAGATTTTCATGAAGTATTTCGGCTTCAAAAAAGTTGAAAATTGAAATGAAAAGTTTTCTACTTCAAAAAAGTTGAAAATTTCAAGCTTTTTAAAAAGTTGAAAATTTTCATGAAAAGATTTCGGCTTCAAAAAAGTTGAAAATTTACATGAAAAGATTTCTGCTTCAAAAAAGTTGAAGATTTTCATGAAAAGATTTCTGCTTCAAAAAAGTTGAAAATTTTCATGAAAAGATTTTGGCTTCAAAAAAGTTGAAAACTTTCATGAAGTATTTCAGCTTCAAAAAAGTTGAAAACTTTCATGAAGTTTTTCGGCTTCAAAAGAGTTGAAAATTTATATGAATAGATTTCTGCTTCAAAAAAGTTGAAGATTTTCATGAAAAGATTTCTGCTTCAAAAAAGTTGAAGATCTTCATGAAACGATTTCTGCTTCAAAAAAGTTGAACATTTTCATGACAGGATTTTGGCTTTAAAAAAGTTAAAAATTTTCATGAAGTATTTTGGCTTCAAAAAAGTTGAAATTTTACATGAAAAGATTTCGGCTTCAAAAAAGATGAACATTTTCATGAAAAGGTTTCATTTTCAAAAAAGTTGATAATTTTCATGAAAAGATTTCTGCTTCAAAAAAGTTGAAAATTTCCATGAAAAGATTTCAGCTTCAACAAATTTGAAATTTTCCATGAAAAGAGTTCGGCTTCAAAAAAGTTGAAGGTTTTCATGAAGTATTTCGGCTTCAAAAAAGTTGAAAATTTGAATGAAAAGATTTCTGCTTCAAAAAAGTGTAAAATTTTCATGAAAAGATTTCTGCTTCAAAAAAGTTGAAAATTTTCATGAAAAGATTTCGGCTTCAAAAAAGTTACAAATTTTCATGAAAAGATTTCTGCTTCAAAAAAGTTGAACATTCTCCTGAAAAGATTTCGGCTTCAAAAAACTTGAAAATTTTCATGAAAAGATTTCTGCTTCAAAAAAGTTGAAAATTTTCATGAAAAGATTTCTGCTTCAAAAAAGTTGAAGATCTTCATGAAACGATTTCTGCTTCAAAAAAGTTGAACATTTTTATGACAGGATTTTGTCTTTAAAAAAGTTAAAAATTTTCATAAAGTATTTTGGCTTCAAAAAAGTTGAAGTTTTACATGAAAAGATTTCGGCTTCAAAAAAGTTGAAAATTTTCATGAAAAGGTTTCATTTTCAAAAAAGTTGAACATTCTCCTGAAAAGATTTCGGCTTCAAAAAAGTTGAAAATTTTCATGAAAAGGTTTCATTTTCAAAAAAGTTGAACATTCTCCTGAAAAGATTTCGGCTTCAAAAAAGGTGAAGATTTTCATGAAAAGATTTCGGCTTCAAAAAAGTTACAAATTTTCATGAAAAGATTTCTGCTTCAAAAAAGTTGAACATTCTCCTGAAAAGATTTCGGCTTCAAAAAAGTTGAAAATTTTCATGAAAAGATTTCTGCTTCAAAAAAGTTGAAAATTTTCATGACAGGATTTTGGCTTTAAAAAAGTTAAAAATTTTCATAAAGTATTTCAGATTCAAAAAAGTTGAAAATTTTCATGAAAAGATTTCGGCTTCAAAAAAGTTGAACATTTTCATGAAAAGATTTTGGCTTCAAAAAAGTTAAAAATATTCATGAAGTATTTCAGCTTCAAAAAAGTTGAAAACTTTCATGAAGTTTTTCGGCTTCAAAAGAGTTGAAAATTTACATGAAAAGATTTCTGCTTCAAAAAAGTTGAAGATTTTCATGAAAAGATTTCTGCTTCAAAAAAGTTGAAGATCTTCATGAAACGATTTCTGCTTCAAAAAAGTTGAACATTTTCATGACAGGATTTTGGCTTTAAAAAAGTTAAAAATTTTCCTGAAGTATTTTGGCTTCAAAAAAGTTGAAAATTTTCATGAAGTATTTTGGCTTCAAAAAAGTTGAAATTTTACATGAAAAGATTTCGGCTTCAAAAAAGATGAACATTTTCATGAAAAGGTTTCATTTTCAAAAAAGTTGATAATTTTCATGAAAAGATTTCTGCTTCAAAAAAGTTGAAAATTTCCATGAAAAGATTTCAGCTTCAACAAATTTGAAATTTTCCATGAAAAGAGTTCGGCTTCAAAAAAGTTGAAGGTTTTCATGAAGTATTTCGGCTTCAAAAAAGTTGAAAATTTGAATGAAAAGATTTCTGCTTCAAAAAAGTGTAAAATTTTCATGAAAAGATTTCTGCTTCAAAAAAGTTGAAAATTTTCATGAAAAGATTTCGGCTTCAAAAAAGTTACAAATTTTCATGAAAAGATTTCTGCTTCAAAAAAGTTGAACATTCTCCTGAAAAGATTTCGGCTTCAAAAAAGTTGAAAATTTTCATGAAAAGATTTCTGCTTCAAAAAAGTTGAAAATTTTCATGAAAAGATTTCTGCTTCAAAAAAGTTGAAGATCTTCATGAAACGATTTCTGCTTCAAAAAAGTTGAACATTTTTATGACAGGATTTTGTCTTTAAAAAAGTTAAAAATTTTCATAAAGTATTTTGGCTTCAAAAAAGTTGAAGTTTTACATGAAAAGATTTCGGCTTCAAAAAAGTTGAAAATTTTCATGAAAAGGTTTCATTTTCAAAAAAGTTGAACATTCTCCTGAAAAGATTTCGGCTTCAAAAAAGTTGAAAATTTTCATGAAAAGGTTTCATTTTCAAAAAAGTTGAACATTCTCCTGAAAAGATTTCGGCTTCAAAAAAGGTGAAGATTTTCATGAAAAGATTTCGGCTTCAAAAAAGTTACAAATTTTCATGAAAAGATTTCTGCTTCAAAAAAGTTGAACATTCTCCTGAAAAGATTTCGGCTTCAAAAAAGTTGAAAATTTTCATGAAAAGATTTCTGCTTCAAAAAAGTTGAAAATTTTCATGACAGGATTTTGGCTTTAAAAAAGTTAAAAATTTTCATAAAGTATTTCAGATTCAAAAAAGTTGAAAATTTTCATGAAAAGATTTCGGCTTCAAAAAAGTTGAACATTTTCATGAAAAGATTTTGGCTTCAAAAAAGTTGAAGATTTTCATGAAGTATTTCGGCTTAAAAAAGTTGAAAATTTGAATGAAAAGATTTCTGCTTCAAAAAAGTGTAAAATTTTCATGAAAAGATTTCTGCTTCAAAAAAGTTGAAAATTTTCATGAAAAGATTTCTGCTTCAAAAAAGTTGAACATTCTCCTGAAAAGATTTCGGCTTCAAAAAAGTTGAAAATTTTCATGAAAAGATTTCTGCTTCAAAAAAGTTGATAATTTTCATGAAAAGATTTCTGCTTCAAAAAAGTTGAAAATTTTCATGAAAAGATATCGGCTTCAAAAAAGTTGAACATTTTCATGAAGTATTTTGGCTTCAAAAAAGTTGAAAATTTTCATGAAAAGATTTCGGCTTCAAAAAAGGTGAAGATTTTCATGAAAAGATTTCGGCTTCAAAAAAGTTACAAATTTTCATGAAAAGATTTCTGCTTCAAAAAAGTTGAACATTCTCCTGAAAAGATTTCGGCTTCAAAAAAGTTGAAAATTTTCATGAAAAGATTTCTGCTTCAAAAAAGTTGAAGATCTTCATGAAACGATTTCTGCTTCAAAAAAGTTGAACATTTTTATGACAGGATTTTGGCTTTAAAAAAGTTAAAAATTTTCATAAAGTATTTTGGCTTCAAAAAAGTTGAAGTTTCACATTGAAAAGATTTCGGCTTCAAAAAAGTTGAAAATTTTCATGAAAAGGTTTCATTTTCAAAAAAGGTGAAGATTTTCATGAAAAGATTTCTGCTTCAAAAAAGTTGAAAATTTTCATGAAGTATTTCGGTTTCAAAAAAGTTGAAAATTTTCCTAAAGTATTTCTGCTTCAGAAAGTTGAAAATTTTCATGACAGGATTTTGGCTTCAAAAAATTTGAAAATTTTGATGAAAAGATTTCTGCTTCAAAAAAGTTCAAAATTTTCATGAAAAGATTTCGGCTTTAACAAAGTTGAAAACTTTCATGAAAAGATTTCGGCTTCAAAAAATTTAAAAATTTTCATGAAGTATTTCGGCTTCAAAAAAGTTTAAAATTTACATGAAAAGATTTCTGCTTCAAAGAAGTTGAACATTTTCATGAAGTATTTCACATTCAAAAAAGTTGAAAATTTTCATGAAAAGATTGCGGCTTCAAAAAAGTTGAACATTTTCATGAAAAGATTTCTGCTTCAAAAAGGTTGAAAATTTTCATGAAAAGATTTCTGTTTCAAAAAGGTTGAAAATTTTTATGAAAAGATTTCGGCTTCAAAAAAGTTGAAGATTTTCATGAAAAGATTTCGGCTTCAACAAAGTTGAAAATTTTCATGACAGGATTTTGGCTTTAAAAAAGGTAAAAATTTTCATGAAGTATTTCGGCTTCAAAAAGGTTGAAAACTTTCATGAAGTATTTCTGCTTCAAAAAAGTTCAAAATTTTCATGAAAAGATTTCGGCTTGAAAAAAGTTGAAAACTTTCATGAAAAGATTTCGGCTTCAAAAAAGTCAAAGATTTTTATGAAGTATTTCGGCTTCAACAAAGTTGAAAATTTTCATGACAGGATTTTGGCTTTAAAAAAGGTAAAAATTTTCATGAAGTATTTCAGCTTCAAAAAATTTGAAAATTTTGATGAAAAGATTTCTGCTTCAAAAAAGTTGAAAACTTTCATGAAAAGATTTCGGCTTCAAAAAAGTCAAAGATTTTCTTGAAGTATTTCGGCTTCAAAAAAGTTGAAAATTTTCATGAAAATCTTCGACTTTCTTCATGCTGGCTGAGTTTTTCTTTGTTCTATCTTTTGAAATCAATTTATTTTATGATTGAATATTCCAAGTATTCTTTAAATATCTTGTTTTTGATTACCACCAATCACTATTTCCATTTTTACTTTCATGCTTTATGAACAAAAATAGCTTTTTTTATTACTACATCAAGTTTACACACATGGGTCAAAAATGACCCATACATCCAAGTGTGATTTAAAATTAAATGAATTAATACTATAATAATAATTTGTTTCAAGTAATTACTTTAGCAGTGAGTGGAGCCAAACACTTATGTATTTCATATTTGCAACATGTTTATTTGTCATTTTGTCACACATACACATACCTCTGATAACAGATAACACGGCTGTTGAACTGAACTGTATCTGTAATTTAACAACTGTAAACTGGTGAATGTGACCAAACAAAATGAAATACAACTGAACACATCACTAGAGCACAAATTGCCATCTCAATTTTGACATGCCTCACAAATGATCACTAAGAGTTTGTGCTCCTTGCACACAGGCCTGGTGCACTGGGAACACTAGCTGCTGACTTTTCTGTCTTTGGTAACTGGGCAGATCGTGCACCTCTTCCTCTTCCTTTGGCCCTCCTGTCTGATGTCCTCTTGTGGCTGGGTGGTGGCTGTGTTTTGTTTTTTAAACCCACATCTTCCCATTGTTTCTTCTTCTGACTGCTGTCATCCACTGCTTTGTCATCATGCATAGTGCTCAGGAGGACAACAGCTTTTCCCTTCTTCTGCACATAGCTCACCATGGTCATGTTGCCATTGAATCCGAATTCTGAGCTATGAATCTCCCGTGATTTGGATGGCTTCATGATAGGTGGTATGTCCGATTTGTTCTGGCAAAGAGTCCCAACAATGGTGAGGTTCTTCTTGAGGAGCTTCTCAGCCAGCGGGACACTGGTGAAGAAGTTGCTAATTGTGATGTTGCGACCTATGAGAGGGGGAAAAGATTGTAAATTTACTCAACATGGAATTCTTTAAACTCTAACGCCATAATCTGTTGCATTGCATTGCATTTTATTCTGTTTTACTATTTTGCTTACAGAGAAATCAAATAAAAAAATAAAATACACATTATTAAAGATTGGGAAAAAGTATGTAGGTATTGTGCTAAAACTTAATACATTAGTTTCTCTATTGTACTTTACATTCACCTGTCTGTCTGATTCCACTGCACAATTGCTGGACGACATTCTCTCCAAGGTTCCTCTGAACCTGGCTGTCTCCCGGTATAGACAATTCCATCTATTGCATAAGGTACCCTTGCGTCGCACATCCAGAAGATTTTTATCCCATATTTTGCAGGCTTGCTGGGCATGTGTTGCCGTAACTTGCACCTGCCTCGGAATGGCACAAGCTGCTCATCTATGGTGACACAGTCACTGGGGATGAACTTTCTTCTGCAGTTGTCCAGGAAACAGTCCCACACGTACCTAAATGTCGCCATGTGGTGTGTTTCCAGTCGCAGAGCCCTGGTCCTCTTGTCGTCAAACCGTATGACGCGGCGGATATCTTCATATCTCCTAAGCCCCATGGTGGCCTTGTAAATTGGATTTTGCAGCGGATCCACAAACAGCTCCTGCAAGGCCACATCCCAGCTCTTCTCCCCCCCTGCAAGAATTGATGAAGGCCATCAATTCTTCTTTATCAATGCTTCTCCACTCTTTCCCTTTTGCTGTGGCTGTTCTTCGTCCCTCTAAGTTGATACATATTAGAACCTCCTCAATGATGTTGTCACTCATGAACATATCCCAGGCATCTTTTGGTGAAACAGCTGGTGATCCAGGTGTAGGTCCTGGGCAGCTCCTCAGAATGTTATGGCTTCTTGTTCTGCCATGAATGGGGGGATTCTCATTCCAGTAAGATCCGTTTTTACTCAATCTATTGGACTGGGTCTGAGTTTCCTCTTCAGAGGACTCATCAGATGAGTCTTCTGTATCATCAGAGGAGTCTTCTTCATGGATTCCCAGACACACCCACAACTCCAGCTTGACCCTCTGGCAAATATTCTGGGTCATCATCATCAGAAATTTCAGACTCTGAATCAAGACAAATTGCCTCCTCATCTGGTTCTTCCTGCAGCATCGCTACAACCATCTCAGTAGTAAATCTGGGACCAGCCATACTCTGGATAAAGAAAATCAAAAGCACAATAAAATTTTCAGATGCACATCAATATACATACACATACATAGAGTTTTATTTTGGTGACTTGGCTAAGTAGCTTAGCTAAGTACTTTGCTAAGTAGCCTAGCAATCTACATAATAGTTAGCTAACTACAATAGAATTAGCTAACTAAAATAGAAGTGTCAACAGCTAGCTAGCTAATAGTAATTACTTGTAACTTTCTGACAAGTAATGTACTCACTCTCAAGGTAACCTAAACCTAATCAAATGTTATGTACAGTTATCTTTCACAATTGTCATCAAATATTTTCTAAAGTGATGTTAGAACAATTTAAAAACAATACTTACATGTATTAGATGTTCCAAGGGAGCTGTGCTGAGCTGTGAAATGTCTGAAACAACCACGTTTCACAGCAAATGCTATAGTAAATGCATGTGGGTCGTTTCTGACCCATGTGTGTAAACTTGATGTAGAAATACAAAAGCTGTGCTCGTTCATAAAGTAAGAAAGGAAAAATACAAATGATGATTTGTGCTTAACAAAAACAAGATATTTACTGCATACTTGGAAAAGTAAATGATAAAATGTATTTATTTCAAAGATATATCATAGAAACACTCAGCCATACATGAAATAACATAGAAAGTGGATTCATTTTTGACCCATGTTGTGCATTAGAAGGGTAATGATACAAAAATGTTTTTTATTCAAAAAGTAAGAAAGGAAAAAATAAAATAAGGATGTATGATGATCAAAAACAAGTTAATTGAGGAATACCTTGAATACTGAATGAAGAGATGAATTTATTGCAAAGATGTAGAAAATAAAAACTCAACCGGGTCACTTTGACATTTTTAAAGCAGAAATACTTCATGAAAGTTTTAGACTTTTTTGATGCCGAAATAGTTCATGAAAATTTTCAACTTTTTTGAAGCCGAAATCTTTTCATGAAAATTTTCAACTTTTTGAAATAGAAATCTTTTCATGAAAATTTTCAACTTTTTTGATGCCGAAATCTTTTAATGTAAATCTTCAACTTTTTTGAAGCCGAAATACTTCATGAAAGTTTTCAACTTTTTTGAAGCCGAAATCTTTTCATGAACATTTTAAACTTTTTTGAAGCCGAAATCTTTTCATGAAAATGTTCAACTTTTTTGAAGCAGAAATGTTTTCATGAAAATCTTCGACTTTTTTGCAGCCGAAATACTTCATGAAAATTTTCAACTTTTTTGAAGCCGAAATACTTCATGAAAGTTTTCAACCTTTTTGAAGCTAAAATCCTGTCATGAAAATTTTTACCTTTTTCAAAGCTAAAATCCTGTCATGAAAATTTTTAACTTTTTTGAAGCAGAAATCTTTTCATGAAAATTTTCAACTTTTTTGAAGCCGAATTACTTGATGAAAATTCTTACCTTTTTTAAAGCCATAATGCTGTCATGAAAATTTTCAACTTTTTTGAAGCTGAAATCTTTTCATGAAAATTTTCAACTTTTTTGAAGCCGAAATCTTTTCATGTGAATTTTCAACTTTTTTGAAGCCGAAATCTTTTCATGAAAATTTTCAACTTTTTTGAAGCAGAAATCTTTTCATGAAATACTTTGACTTTTTTGAAGCCGAAATACTTGATGAAAATTTTAAACTTTTTTGAAGCCGAAATCTTTTCATGAAAATTTTCAACTTTTTTGAAGCCGAAATCTTTTCATGAAAATTTTCAACTTTTTGGAGCCGAAATCTTTTCATGAAAATTTTCAACTTTTTTGAAGCAGAAATCTTTTCAAGAAAATCTTTGACTTTTTTGAAGTCTAAATCTTTTCATGAAAATTTTCAACTTTTTTGAAGCCGAAATCTTTTCATGAAAATTTTCAACTTTTTGAAATAGAAATCTTTTCATGAAAATTTTCAACTTTTTTGAAGCAGAAATCTTTTCATGAAATACTTTGACTTTTTTGAAGCCGAAATACTTGATGAAAATTTTAAACTTTTTTGAAGCCGAAATCTTGTCATGAAAATTTTCAACTTTTTTGAAGCAGAAATCTTTTCAAGAAAATCTTTGACTTTTTTGAAGTCTAAATCTTTTCATGAAAATTTTCAACTTTTTTAAAGCCATAATGCTGTCATGAAAATTTTCAACTTTTTTGAAGCTGAAATCTTTTCATGAAAATTTTCAACTTTTTTGAAGCTGAAATCATTTCATGTAAATTTTCAACTTTTTTGAAGCCGAAATCTTTTCATGAAAATTTTCAACTTTTTTGAAGCCGAAATCTTTTCATGAAAATGGTCAACTTTTTTGAAGCCGAAATCTTTTCATGAAATACTTTGACTTTTTTGAAGCCGAAATACTTGATGAAAATTTTAAACTTTTTTGAAGCCGAAATCTTTTCATGAAAATTTTCAACTTTTTTGAAGCCGAAATCTTTTCATGAAAATTTTCAACTTTTTGGAGCCGAAATCTTGTCATGAAAATTTTTACCTTTCTTAAAGCCAAAATCCTGTCATGAAAATTTTCAACTTTTTTGAAGCAGAAATCTTTTCAAGAAAATCTTTGACTTTTTTGAAGCTGAAATCTTTTCATGAAAATCTTGAACTTTTTTGAAGCCGAAATACTTGATGAAAATTTTCAACTTTTTTGGAGTCTAAATCTTTTCATGAAAATTTTCAACTTTTTTGAAGCCGAAATACTTCATGAAAGTTTTTGAATTTTTTGAAGCCGAAATCTTTTAATGAAAATTTTCAACTTTTTTGAAGCAGAAATCTTTTCATGAAAATCTTCTACTTTTTTGAAGTCGAAATAGTTCATGAAACTTTTCAACCTTTTTGAAGCCGAAATCTTTTCATGAAAATTTTCAAGTTTTTTGAAGCCGAAATACTTCATGAAAGTTTTTGAATTTTTTGAAGCCGAAATCTTTTAATGAAAATTTTCAACTTTTTTGAAGCAGAAATCTTTTCATGAAATACTTCGACTTTTTTGAAGCCGAAATACTTGATGAAAATTCTTACCTTTTTTAAAGCCATAATGCTGTCATGAAAATTTTCAACTTTTTTGAAGCTGAAATCTTTTCATAAAAATTTTCAACTTTTTTGAAGCCGAAATCTTTTCATGAAAATTTTCAACTTTTTTGAAGCAGAAATCTTTTCATGAAATACTTTGACTTTTTTGAAGCTGAAATCTTTTCATGAAAATTTTTACCTTTTTTAAAGCCCAAATCCTGTCATGAAAATTTTCAACTTTTTGGAGCCGAAATCTTGTCATGAAAATTTTTACCTTTTTTAAAGCCAAAATCCTGTCATGAAAATTTTCAACTTTTTGGAGCCGAAATCTTGTCATGAAAATTTTTACCTTTTTTAAAGCCAAAATCCTGTCATGAAAATTTTCAACATTTTTGAAGCAGAAATCTTTTGATGAAAATCATTGACTTTTTTGAAGCCGAAATACTTCATGAAAATTTTCAACTTTTTTGAAGCAGAAATCTTTTCATGAAAATTTTCAACTTTTTTGATGCCGAAATAGTTCATGAAAATTTTCAACTTTTTGTAAGCCGAAATCTTTTCATGAAAATCTTCGACTTTTTTGAAGCTGAAATACTTCATGAAAGTTTTCAACCTTTTTGAAGCCGAAATACTTTATAAAATGTTTTACCTTTTTTAAAGCAAAAATCCTGTCATGAAAATTTTCAACTTTTTTGAAGCCTAAATCTTTTCATGAAAATTTTCAACTTTTTTGAAGCAGAAATCTTTTCATGAAAATCTTCGACTTTTTTGAAGCCGAAATAGTTCATGAAAATTTTCAACTTTTTTGAAGCAGAATTCTTTTCATGAAAATTTTCAACTTTTTTGAAGCAGAAATCTTTTGATGAAAATTTTTAACTTTTTTGAAGTTGAAAAAATACATGAAAATTTTCAACTTTTTTGATGCCGAAATAGTTCATGAAAATTTTCAACATTTTTGAAGCCGAAATCTATTCATGAAAATGTTCGACTTTTTTGAAGTCGAAAAATTTCATGGACATTTTCAACTTTTTTGAAGTGTAAATCTTTTCATGAAAATTTTCAAGTTTTTGAAGCAGAAATCTTTTCATGAAAATCTTAGACTTTTTTGAAGTCGAAAAAATTCATGAACATTTTCAACTTTTTTGAAGCCGAAATCTTTTCATGAAAATTTTCAAGTTTTTGAAGTAGAAATCTTTTCATGAAAATTTTAGACTTTTTTGAAGTCGAAAAAATTCATGAACATTTTCAACTTTTTTGAAGTGTAAATCTTTTCATGAACATTTTCAACTTTTTTGAAGCCTAAATCTTTTCATGAAAATTTTCAACTTTTTTGAAGCAGAAATCTTTTCATGAAAATCTTCGACTTTTTTGAAGCCGAAATACTTCATGAAAATTTTCAACTTTTTTGAAGCAGAAATCTTTTAATGTAAATTTTCAACTTTTTTGATGCCGAAATAGTTCATGAAAATTATCAACTTTTTTGAAGCAGAAATCTTTTCATGAAAA
Source organism: Labrus bergylta (assembly GCF_963930695.1). Lineage (NCBI taxonomy): Eukaryota > Metazoa > Chordata > Actinopteri > Labriformes > Labridae > Labrus > Labrus bergylta. Next base: position 164,735 of record NW_027077295.1, on the reverse strand, counting down.
TTGTCAACTTTTTTGAAGCAGAAATCTTTTGATGAAAATTTTTAACTTTTTTGAAGTCGAAAAAATACATGAACATTTTCAACTTTTTTGAAGTCTAAATCTTTTCATGAAAATTTTCAACTTTTTGAAGCCGAAATCTTTTCATGAAAATTTTCAACTTTTTTGAAGCCGAAATCTTTTAATGTAAATTTTCAACTTTTTTGATGCCGAAATAGTTCATGAAAATTTTCAACATTTTTGAAGCCGAAATCTATTCATGAAAATGTTCGACTTTTTTGACGTCGAAAAAATTCATGAACATTTTCAACTTTTTTGAAGTGTAAATCTTTTCATGAAAATTTTCAACTTTTTTGAAGCCGAAATCTTTTCATGAAAATCTTAGACTTTTTTGAAGTCGAAAAAATACATGAAAATTTTCAACTTTTTTGATGCCGAAATAGTTCATGAAAATTTTCAACATTTTTGAAGCCGAAATCTATTCATGAAAATGTTCGATTTTTTTGACGTCGAAAAAATTCATGAACATTTTCAACTTTTTTGAAGTGTAAATCTTTTCATGAAAATTTTCAACTTTTTTGAAGCCTAAATCTTTTCATGAAAACTTTCAACTTTTTTGAAGCCGAAATACTTCATGAAATTTTTCAAATTTTTTAAAGCCAAAATCCTGTCATGAAAAATTTATACTTTTTTGAAGCAAAATTCTTTTCATGAAAATTTTCGACTTTATTCAAACTGATATTCTACATTTTCTAACTCAAAGTGTAGTTTCAAAGTAAAAATACTGTTAGAAGGAGTGATTCAGACAAAATTAGATGAAACAGCTGTACTGGTAACAAACAATGATATTAACAGCTTTAGTGATCAAATTGAGCGTATCTTGGGAAGCTGAGCTCGAAAGTGACATGAAACATGTTTTTCAAACATAAAGTGACAGTGACAGTGAATACCTGTTCTGACTACATTTTCTAACTCAAAGTGTCGTTTCAAAGTAAAAATACTGTTAGAAGGAGTGATTCAGACAAAATTAGATGAAACAGCAGCACTGGTAACAAATAAGCGCAGTTACATGAAATGACATCAAAATCAACATTCCCTGAGCCAGACAACGCTATTAACAGCTTTAGTGATCAAATTGAGCGTATCTTGCGAAGCTGAGCTCGAAAGTGACATGAAACATGTTTTTGAGACATAAAGTGACACTTACTGTTCAAAACATGTTTCATGTCAGCTTCGCAAGATACGCTCAATTTGATCACTAAAGCTGTTAATAGCGTTGTTTGTTACCAGTGCTGCTGTTTCATCTAATTTTGTCTGAATCACTCCTTCTAACAGTATTTTTACTTTGAAACGACACTTTGAGTTAGAAAATGTAGTCTGAACAGGTATTCATTGTAAGTGTCACTTTATGTCTCAAAAACATTTTTCATGTCACTTTCAAGCTCAGCTTCGCAAGATACGCTCAATTTGATCACTAAAGCTGTTAATAGCGTTGTCTGGCTCAGGGAATGTTGATTTTGATGTCATTTCATGTAACTGCGCTCATTTGTTACCAGTACAGCTGTTTCATCTAATTTTGTCTGAATCACTCCTTCTAACAGTATTTTTACTTTGAAACGGCACTTTGAGTTAAAAATGTAGTCTGAACAGTAACTGTCACTTTATGTCTCAAAAACTTGTTTCATGTCACTTTCGAGCTCAGCTTCGCAAGATACGCTCAATTTGATCACTAAAGCTGTTAATATCGTTGTTTGTTACCAGTGCTGCTGTTTCATCTAATTTTGTCTGAATCACTCCTTCTAACAGTATTTTTACTTTGAAACGACACTTTGAGTTAGAAAATGTAGTCAGAACAGGTATTCATTGTAAGTGTCACTTTATGTCTGAAAAACATGTTTCATGTCACTTTCGAGCTCAGCTTCGCAAGATACGCTCAATTTGATCACTAAAGCTGTTAATATCGTTGTTTGTTACCAGTACAGCTGTTTCATCTAATTTTGTCTGAATCACGCCTTCTAACAGTATTTTTACTTTGAAACGACACTTTGAGTGAGAAAATGTAGTCTGAAAAGTAAGTGTCACTTTATGTCCCAAAAACATGTTTCATGTCACTTTCGAGCTCAGCTTCGCAAGATACGCTCAATTTGATCACTAAAGCTGTTAATAGCGTTGTCTGGCTCAGGGAATGTTGATTTTGATGTCATTTCATGTAACTGCGCTCATTTGTTACCAGTACAGCTGTTTCATCTAATTTTGTCTGAATCACTCCTTCTAACAGTATTTTTACTTTGAAACGGCACTTTGAGTTAAAAATGTAGTCTGAACAGTAACTGTCACTTTATGTCTCAAAAACTTGTTTCATGTCACTTTCGAGCTCAGCTTCGCAAGATACGCTCAATTTGATCACTAAAGCTGTTAATATCGTTGTTTGTTACCAGTGCTGCTGTTTCATCTAATTTTGTCTGAATCACTCCTTCTAACAGTATTTTTACTTTGAAACGACACTTTGAGTTAGAAAATGTAGTCAGGACAGGTATTCACTGTAAGTGTCACTTTATGTCTCAAAAACATGTTTCATGTCACTTTCGAGCTCAGCTTCGCAAGATACGCTCAATTTGATCACTAAAGCTGTTAATAGCGTTGTTTGTTACCAGTGCTGCTGTTTCATCTAATTTTGTCTGAATCACTCCTTCTAACAGTATTTTTACTTTGAAACGACACTTTGAGTGAGAAAATGTAGTCTGAAAAGTAAGTGTCACTTTATGTCTCAAAAACATGTTTCATGTCACTTTCGAGCTCAGCTTCGCAAGATACGCTCAATTTGATCACTAAAGCTGTTAATATCGTTGTTTGTTACCAGTACAGCTGTTTCATCTAATTTTCTCTGAATCACGCCTTCTAACAGTATTTTTACTTTGAAACGACACTTTGAGTGAGAAAATGTAGTCTGAAAAGTAAGTGTCACTTTATGTCCCAAAAACATGTTTCATGTCACTTTCGAGCTCAGCTTCGCAAGATACGCTCAATTTGATCACTAAAGCTGTTAATAGCGTTTTCTGGCTCAGGGAATGTTGATTTTGATGTCATTTCATGTAACTGCGCTCATTTCTTACCAGTACAGCTGTTTCATCTAATTTTGTCTGAATCACTCCTTCTAACAGTGTTTTTACTTTGAAACGACACTTTGAGTTAGAAAATGTAGAATATCAGTTTGAATAAAGTTGAAAATTTACATATAAAGATTTCAGCTTTAAAAAAGTTGAAAACTTTCATGAAGTATTTCAGCTTTGAAAAAGTTGAAAACTTTCATGAAGTATTTCGACTTCAAAAAAGTTCAAAATTTACATGAAAAGATTTCTGTTTCAAAAAATTTGAAAATTTCAAGCTTTTTAAAAAGTTGAAAATTTTCATGAAGTATTTTTGCTTCAAAAAGTTGAAAACTTTCATGAAAAGATTTCGGCTTCAAAAAAGTTGAAAATTTTCATGAAAAGATTTCTGCTTCAAAATTTTCATGAAAAGATTCATGAAAAGATTTCGGATTTAAAAAAGTTTAAAATTTTAATGAAAACATTTCGGCTTCAAAAAAGTTAAAAATTTACATGAAAAGATTTCGGCTTCAAAAAAGTTGAAAATTTTCATGAAAAGATTTCGGTTTTAAAAAAGTTAAAAATTTACATGAAAATATTTCGGCTTCAAAAAAGTGTAAAATTTTCATGAAAAGGTTTCATTTTCAAAAAAGTTGATAATTTTCATGGAAAGATTTCTGCTTCAAAAAAGTTGAAAATTTTCATGAAAAGATTTCTGCTTGAAAATGTTCATGAAAAGATTTTTGCTTCAACAAAGTTGAAAATTTTCATGAAAAGATTTCTGCTTCAAAAAAGTTGAAGATTTTCATGAAAAGATTTTTGCTTCAAAAAAGTTGAAGATCTTCATGAAACGATTTCTGCTTCAAAAAAGTTGAACATTTTCATGAAAAAATTTCAGCTTCAAAAAAGTTGAAAATTTTCATGAAGTATTTCGGTTTCAAAAAAGTTAAAAATTTACATGAAAAGATTTCGGCTTCAAAAAAGTTGAAAATTTTGATGAAAAGGTTTCATTTTCAAAAAAGTTGAAAATTTTGATGAAAAGATTTCTGCTTCAAAAAAGTTGAAAATTTTCATGACAAGATTTTGGCTTCAAAAAAGTTGAAAATTTCCATGAAAAGATTTCAGCTTCAACAAAATTGAAAATTTTCATGACAGGATTTTGGCTTTAAAAAAGTTGAAAATTTTCATGAAAAGATTTCTGTTTCAAAAAAGTTGAAAATTTTCATAAAAAGATTTCTGCTTCAAAAAAGTCGAAGATTTTCATGAAAAGATTTCGGCTTCAAAAAAGTCAAAAATTTTCATAAAGTATTTTGGTTTCAAAAAAGTTGAAAATTTACATGAAAAGATTTCAGCTTCAAAAAAGTTCAAAATTTTCATGAAAAGATTTCGGCTTCAAAAAAGTTGAACATTTCCATGAAGTATTTCTGCTTCAAAAAAGTTGAAGATTTTCATGAAAAGATTTTTGCTTCAAAAAAGTTGAACATTTTCATGAAAACATTTCGGTTTCAAAAAAGTTAAAAATTTACATGAAAAGATTTCGGCTTCAAAAAAGTTGAAAATTTTGATGAAAAGGTTTCATTTTCAAAAAAGTTGATAATTTTTATGACAAGATTTCTGCTTCAAAAAAGTTGAAAATTTTCATGAAAAGATTTTGAATTCAAAAAAGTTGAAAATTTCTATGAAAAGATTTCTGCTTCAACAAAATTGAAATTTTTCATGAAAAGAGTTCGGCTTCATTAAAGTTGAAAATTTTCATGAAGTATTTCGGCTTCAAAAAAGTTGAAAATTTAAATGAAAAGTTTTCTTCTTCAAAAAAGTTGAAAAGTTTCATGACAGGATTTTGGCTTTAAAAAAGTTGAAAATTTACATGAAAAGATTTCTGCTTCAAAAAAGTTGAAAAGTTTCATGAAAAGATTTTGGCTTCAAAAAAGTTGAAAATTTTCATGAAGTAATTCGGCTTCAAAAAAGTTGAAAATTTTCATGAAGTATTTCAGCTTCAAAAAAGTTGAAAACTTTCATGAATTTTTTCGGCTTCCAAAAAGTTGAAAACTTTCATGACGTTTTTCTGCTTTACAAAAGTTGAAGATTTTCATGAAGTATTTCGGCTTCAAAAAAGTTGAAAATTTTCATGAAAAGATTTTGGTTTTAAAAAAGTTAAAAATTTTCATGAAAAGATTTCGGCTTCAAAAAAGTTGAAAATTTTCATGAAAAGGTTTCATTTTCAAAAAAGTTGATAATTTTCATGAAAAGATTTCTGCTTCAAAAAAGTTGAAAATTTTCATGAAGTATTTCCGCGTCAAAAAAGTTGAAAATTTCAGGCTTTTTAAAAAGTTGAATATTTTCATGAAGTATTTCTGCTTCAAAAAGTTGAAAATTTTCATGAAAAGATTTTTGTTTCAAAAAAGTGTAAAATTTTCATGGAAAGATTTCTGCTTCAAAAAAGTTGAAAATTTTCATGAAAAGATTTCTGCTTGAAAATTTTCATGAAAAGATTTCTGCTTCAACAAAGTTGAAAATTTTCATGAAAAGATTTCTGCTTCAACAAAGTTAAAAATTTTCATGAAAAGATTTAGCCTTCAAAAAAGTTGAAAATTTTCATGAAAAGATTTCGGCTTCAAAAAAGTTGAACATTTTCATAAAGTATTTCTGCTTCAAAAAAGTTGAAAATTTCAAGCTTTTTAAAAAGTTGAAAATTTTCATGAAGTATTTTTGCTTCAAAAAGTTGAAAACTTTCATGAAAAGATTTCGGCTTCAAAAAAGTTGAAAATTTTCATGAAAAGATTTCTGCTTCAAAATTTTCATGAAAAGATTCATGAAAAGATTTCGGATTTAAAAAAGTTGAAAATTTTAATGAAAACATTTCGGCTTCAAAAAAGTTGAAAATTTTCATGAAGTATTTCGGATTCAACAAAGTTGAAAATTTACATGAAAAGATTTCTGCTTAAAAAAGTTGAAAATTTTCATGAAAAGATTTCTGCTTGAAAATTTTCATAAAAATATTTCTGCATTAAAAAAGTCAAAGATTTTCATGAAAAGATTTCGGATTTAAAAAAGTTGAAAATTTTCATAAAAAGATTTCTGCTTCAAAAAAGTTGAAAATTTTCATGAAAAGATATAGGCTTCAAAAAAGTCGAAGATTTTCATGAAAAGATTTCTGCATGAAAATTTTCATGAAAAGATTTCTGATTCAACAAAGTTGAAAATTTTCATGAAAAGATTTCTGCTTCAACAAAGTTGAAAATTTTCATGAAAAGATTTAGGCTTCAAAAAAGTCGAAAATTTTCATGAAAAGATTTCGGCTTCAAAAAAGTTGAAGATTTTCGTGAAAAGATTTCTGCTTCAAAAAAGTTGAAAAGTTTCATGACAGGATTTTGGCTTTAAAGAAGTTGAAAATTTACATGAAAAGATTTCTGCTTCAAAAAATTTGAAAATTTTCATGAAGTAATTCGGCTTCAAAAAAGTTGAAAATTTTCATGAAGTATTTCAGCTTCAAAAAAGTTGAAAACTTTCATGAAGTTTTTCGGCTTCCAAAAAGTTGAAAACTTTCATGACGTTTTTCTGCTTTACAAAAGTTGAAGATTTTCATGAAGTATTTCGGCTTCAAAAAAGTTGAAAATTTTCATGAAAAGATTTCGGTTTTAAAAAAGGTAAAAATTTACATGAAAAGATTTCGGCTTCAAAAAAGTTGAAAATTTTCATGAAAAGGTTTCATTTTCAAAAAAGTTGATAATTTTCATGAAAAGATTTCTGCTTCAAAAAAGTTGAAAATTTTCATGAAACGATTTCTGCTTCAAAAAAGTTGAAAATTTTCATGAAGTATTTCTGCTTCAAAAAGTTGAAAATTTTCATGAAAAGATTTTTCTTTCAAAAAAGTGTAAAATTTTCATGGAAAGATTTCTGCTTCAAAAAAGTTGAAAATTTTCATGAAAAGATTTCGGCTTCAAAAAAGTTGAAAATTTTCATGACAGGATTTTGGCTTTAAATAAGTTAAAAATTTTCATGAAAAGATTTCGGCTTCAAAAAAAGTTGAAAATTTTCATGAAAAGATTTCTGCTTCAAAAAAGTTGAATATTTTCATTAAAAGATTTCTGCTTCAAAAAAGTCGAAGATTTTCATGAAAAGATTTCGGCTTCAAAAAAGTTGAAAATTTTCATAAAAAGATTTCTGCTTCAAAAAAGTCGAAGATTTTCATGAAAAGATTTCTGCTTCATAAAAGTTGAAAATTTTCATAAAAAGATTTCTGCTTCAAAAAAGTCGAAGATTTTCATGAAAAGATTTCGGCTTCAAAAAAGTTGAAAAATTTTCATGAAGTATTTTGGTTTCAAAAAAGTTGAAAATTTACATGAAAAGATTTCAGCTTCAAAAAAGTTGAAAATTTTCATGAAAAGATTTCTGCTTGAAAATTTTCATGAAAAGATTTCTGCTTCAACAAAGTTGAAAATTTTCATGAAAAGATTTCTGCTTCAACAAAGTTAAAAATTTTCATGAAAAGATTTAGCCTTCAAAAAAGTTGAAAATTTTCATGAAAAGATTTAGCCTTCAAAAAAGTTGAACATTTTCATAAAGTATTTCTGCTTCAAAAAAGTTGAAGATTTTCATAAAAAGATTTCTGCTTCAAAAAAGTCGAAGATTTTCATGAAAAGATTTCGGCTTCAAAAAAGTCATATATTTTCATGAAGTATTTTGGTTTCAAAAAAGTTGAAAATTTACATGAAAAGATTTCAGCTTCAAAAAAGTTGAAAATTTTCATGAAAAGATTTCTGCTTGAAAATTTTCATGAAAAGATTTCTGCTTCAACAAAGTTGAAAATTTTCATGAAAAGATTTCTGCTTCAAAAAAGTTGAAAATTTTCATGAAAAGATTTTGGATTCAAAAAAGTTGAAGATTTTCATGAAAAGATTTCGGCTTCAACAAAGTTGAAAATTTTCAGGACAGGATTTTGGCTTTAAAAAAGGTAAAAAATTTCATGAAGTATTTCAGCTTCAAAAAATTTGAAAATTTTGATGAAAAGATTTCTGCTTCAACAAAGTTAAAAATTTTGATGAAAAGATTTCTGCTTCAACAAAGTTAAAAATTTTCATGAAAAGATTTAGCCTTCAAAAAAGTTGAAAATTTTCATGAAAAGATTTCGGCTTCAAAAAAGTTGAACATTTTCATGAAGTATTTCAGCTTCAAAAAATTTGAAAATTTTGATGAAAAGATTTCTGCTTCAAAAAAGTTCAAAATTTTCATGAAAAGATTTCGGCTTCAAAAAAGTTTAACATTTCCATGAAGTATTTCTGCTTCAAAAAAGTTGAAGATTTTCATGAAAAGATTTTTGCTTCAAAAAAGTTGAAGATCTTCATGAAACGATTTCTGCTTCAAAAAAGTTGAAAATTTTGATGAAAAGGTTTCATTTTCAAAAAAGTTGATAATTTTTATGAAAAGATTTCTGCTTCAAAAAAGTTGAAAATTTTCATGAAAAGATTTTGGCTTCAAAAAAGTTGAAAATTTCCATGAATAGATTTCAGCTTCAACAAAATTGAAATTTTTCATGAAAAGAGTTCGGCTTCAAAAAAGTTGAAAATTTTCATGAAGTATTTCGGCTTCAAAAAAGTTGAAAATTTAAATGAAAAGTTTTCTGCTTCAAAAAAGTTGAAAATTTTCATGAAGTATTTCGGCTTCAAAAAAGTTGAAAAATTCGGGTTTTTGAAAAAGTTGAAAATTTTCATAAAATATTTCTACTTCAGAAAGTTGAAAATTTTCATGAAAAGATTTCGGCTTCAACAAAGTTGAAAATTTTCATGACAGGATTTTGGCTTTAAAAAAGGTAAAAATTTTCATGAAGTATTTCAGCTTCAAAAAATTTGAAAATTTTGATGAAAAGATTTCTGCTTCAAAAAAGTTGAAAACTTTCATGAAAAGATTTCGGCTTCAAAAAAGTCAAAGATTTTCTTGAAGTATTTCGGCTTCAAAAAAGTTGAAAATTTTCATGAAAATCTTCGACTTTCTTCATGCTGGCTGAGTTTTTCTTTGTTCTATCTTTTGAAATCAATTTATTTTATGATTGAATATTCCAAGTATTCTTTAAATATCTTGTTTTTGATTACCACCAATCACTATTTCCATTTTTACTTTCATGCTTTATGAACAAAAATAGCTTTTTTTATTACTACATCAAGTTTACACACATGGGTCAAAAATGACCCATACATCCAAGTGTGATTTAAAATTAAATGAATTAATACTATAATAATAATTTGTTTCAAGTAATTACTTTAGCAGTGAGTGGAGCCAAACACTTATGTATTTCATATTTGCAACATGTTTATTTGTCATTTTGTCACACATACACATACCTCTGATAACAGATAACACGGCTGTTGAACTGAACTGTATCTGTAATTTAACAACTGTAAACTGGTGAATGTGACCAAACAAAATGAAATACAACTGAACACATCACTAGAGCACAAATTGCCATCTCAATTTTGACATGCCTCACAAATGATCACTAAGAGTTTGTGCTCCTTGCACACAGGCCTGGTGCACTGGGAACACTAGCTGCTGACTTTTCTGTCTTTGGTAACTGGGCAGATCGTGCACCTCTTCCTCTTCCTTTGGCCCTCCTGTCTGATGTCCTCTTGTGGCTGGGTGGTGGCTGTGTTTTGTTTTTTAAACCCACATCTTCCCATTGTTTCTTCTTCTGACTGCTGTCATCCACTGCTTTGTCATCATGCATAGTGCTCAGGAGGACAACAGCTTTTCCCTTCTTCTGCACATAGCTCACCATGGTCATGTTGCCATTGAATCCGAATTCTGAGCTATGAATCTCCCGTGATTTGGATGGCTTCATGATAGGTGGTATGTCCGATTTGTTCTGGCAAAGAGTCCCAACAATGGTCAGGTTCTTCTCGAGGAGCTTCTCAGCCAGCGGGACACTGGTGAAGAAGTTGCTAATTGTGATGTTGCGACCTATGAGAGGGGGAAAAGATTGTAAATTTACTCAACATGGAATTCTTTAAACTCTAACGCCATAATCTGTTGCATTGCATTGCATTTTATTCTGTTTTACTATTTTGCTTACAGAGAAATCAAATAAAAAAATAAAATACACATTATTAAAGATTGGGAAAAAGTATGTAGGTATTGTGCTAAAACTTAATACATTAGTTTCTCTATTGTACTTTACATTCACCTGTCTGTCTGATTCCACTGCACAATTGCTGGACGACATTCTCTCCAAGGTTCCTCTGAACCTGGCTGTCTCCCGGTATAGACAATTCCATCTATTGCATAAGGTACCCTTGCGTCGCACATCCAGAAGATTTTTATCCCATATTTTGCAGGCTTGCTGGGCATGTGTTGCCGTAACTTGCACCTGCCTCGGAATGGCACAAGCTGCTCATCTATGGTGACACAGTCACTGGGGATGAACTTTCTTCTGCAGTTGTCCAGGAAACAGTCCCACACGTACCTAAATGTCGCCATGTGGTGTGTTTCCAGTCGCAGAGCCCTGGTCCTCTTGTCGTCAAACCGTATGACGCGGCGGATATCTTCATATCTCCTAAGCCCCATGGTGGCCTTGTAAATTGGATTTTGCAGCGGATCTACAAACAGCTCCCGCAAGGCCACATCCCAGCTCTTCTCCCCCCCTGCAAGAATTGATGAAGGCCATCAATTCTTCTTTATCAATGCTTCTCCACTCTTTCCCTTTTGCTGTGGCTGTTCTTCGTCCCTCTAAGTTGATACATATTAGAACCTCCTCAATGATGTTGTCACTCATGAACATATCCCAGGCATCTTTTGGTGAAACAGCTGGTGATCCAGGTGTAGGTCCTGGGCAGCTCCTCAGAATGTTATGGCTTCTTGTTCTGCCATGAATGGGGGGATTCTCATTCCAGTAAGATCCGTTTTTACTCAATCTATTGGACTGGGTCTGAGTTTCCTCTTCAGAGGACTCATCAGATGAGTCTTCTGTATCATCAGAGGAGTCTTCTTCATGGATTCCCAGACACACCCACAACTCCAGCTTGACCCTCTGGCAAATATTCTGGGTCATCATCATCAGAAATTTCAGACTCTGAATCAAGACAAATTGCCTCCTCATCTGGTTCTTCCTGCAGCATCGCTACAACCATCTCAGTAGTAAATCTGGGACCAGCCATACTCTGGATAAAGAAAATCAAAAGCACAATAAAATTTTCAGATGCACATCAATATACATACACATACATACAGTTTTATTTTGGTGACTTGGCTAAGTAGCTTAGCTAAGTACTTTGCTAAGTAGCCTAGCAATCTACATAATAGTTAGCTAACTACAATAGAATTAGCTAACTAAAATAGAAGTGTCAACAGCTAGCTAGCTAATAGTAATTATTTGTAACTTTCTGACAAGTAATGTACTCACTCTCAAGGTAACCTAAACCTAATCAAATGTTATGTACAGTTATCTTTCACAATTGTCATCAAATATTTTCTAAAGTGATGTTAGAACAATTTAAAAACAATACTTACATGTATTAGATGTTCCAAGGGAGCTGTGCTGAGCTGTGAAATGTCTGAAACAACCACGTTTCACAGCAAATGCTATAGTAAATGCATGTGGGTCGTTTCTGACCCATGTGTGTAAACTTGATGTAGAAATACAAAAGCTGTGCTCGTTCATAAAGTAAGAAAGGAAAAATACAAATGATGATTTGTGCTTAACAAAAACAAGATATTTACTGCATACTTGGAAAAGTAAATGATAAAATGTATTTATTTCAAAGATATATCATAGAAACACTCAGCCATACATGAAATAACATAGAAAGTGGATTCATTTTTGACCCATGTTGTGCATTAGATAATGATACAAAAATGTTTTTTATTCAAAAAGTAAGAAAGGAAAAAATAAAATAAGGATGTATGATGATCAAAAACAAGTTAATTGAGGAATACCTTGAATACTGAATGAAGAGATGAATTTATTGCAAAGATGTAGAAAATAAAAACTCAACCGGGTCACTTTGATATTTTTAAAGCAGAAATACTTCATGAAAGTTTTCGACTTTTTTGATGCCGAAATAGTTCATGAAAATTTTCAACTTTTTTGAAGCCAAAATCTTTTCATGAAAATTTTCAACTTTTTTGAAGCAGAAATCTTTTCATGAAATACTTCGACTTTTTTGAAGCCGAAATACTTGATGAACATTCTTACCTTTTTTAAAGACATAATGCTGTCATGAAAATTTTCAACTTTTTTGAAGCTGAAATCTTTTCATGAAAATGTTCAACTTTTTTGAAGCCGAAATCTTTTCGTGTAAATTTTCAACTTTTTTGAAGCCGAAATCTTTTCATGAAAATTTTCAACTTTTTTGAAGCAGAAATCTTTTCATGAAATACATTGACTTTTTTGAAGCCGAAATACTTGATGAAAATTTTCAACTTTTTTGAAGCCGAAATCTGTTCATGAAAATTTTCAACTTTTTTGAAGCCGAAATCTTTTCATGAAAATTTTCAACTTTTTGGAGCCGAAATCTTGTCATGAAAATTTTTACCTTTTTTAAAGCCAAAATCCTGTCATGAAAATTTTCAACTTTTTTGAAGCAGAAATCTTTTCAAGAAAATCTTTGACTTTTTTGAAGCTGAAATCTTTTCATGAAAATCTTGAACTTTTTTGAAGCCGAAATACTTGATGAAAATTTTCAACTTTTTTGAAGTCTAAATCTTTTCATGAAAATTTTCAACTTTTTTGAAGCCGAAATCTTTTCATGGACATTTTCCACTTTTTTGAAGTCTAAATCTTTTCATTAAAATTTTCAACTTTTTTGAAGCCGAAATCTTTTCATGAAAATTTTCAAGTTTTTGAAGCAGAAATCTTTTCATGAAAATCTTAGACTTTTTTGAAGTAGAAAAAATTCATGAACATTTTCGACTTTTTTGAAGTGTATATCTTTTCATGAAAATTTTCAACTTTTTTGAAGCCGAAATCTTTTCATGAATGTTTTCAACTTTTTTGAAGCCGAAATACTTCATGAAAATTTTTGACTTTTTTGAAAGCCGAAATCTTTTAATGTAAATTTTCAACTTTTTTGATGCCGAAATAGTTCATGAAAATTTTCAACTTTTTTGAAGCAGAATTCTTTTCATGAAAATTTTCAACTTTTTTGAATTAGAAATCTTTTCATGAAAATTTTCAACATTTTTGAAGCCGAAATCTATTCATGAAAATGTTTGACTTTTTTGAAGTCGAAAAAATTCATGGACATTTTCAACTTTTTTGAAGTCTAAATCTTTTCATTAAAATTTTCAACTTTTTTGAAGCCGAAATCTTTTCATGAAAATTTTCAAGTTTTTGAAGCAGAAATCTTTTCATGAAAATCTTAGACTTTTTTGAAGTCGAAAAAATTCATGAACATTTTCGACTTTTTTGAAGCCGAAATACTTCATGAAAATGTTCGACTTTTCTGAAGCAGAAATCTTTTCATGAAAATCATTGACTTTTTTGAAGCCGAAATACTTCATGAAAATTTTCAACTTTTTTGAAGCAGAAATCTTTTCATGAAAATTTTCAACTTTTTTGATGCCGAAATAGTTCATGAAAATTTTCAACTTTTTTGAAGCCGAAATCTTTTCATGAAAATTTTCAACTTTTTGAAGCCGAAATCTTTTCATGAAAATTTTCATCTTTTTTGAAGCATAAATCTTTTCATGAAAATCTTAGACTTTTTTGAAGTCGAAAAAATTCATGAACATTTTCAACTTTTTTGAAGCTGAAATCTTTTCATGAAATTTTTCAACTTTTTGTAAGCCGAAATCTTTTCATGAAAATCTTCGACTTTTTTGAAGCTGAAATACTTCATGAAAGTTTTCAACCTTTTTGAAGCCGAAATACTTTATAAAATGTTTTACCTTTTTTAAAGCGAAAATCCTGTCATGAAAATTTTCAACTTTTTTGAAGCCTAAATCTTTTCATGAAAATTTTCAACTTTTTTGAAGCAGAAATCTTTTCATGAAAATCTTCGACTTTTTTGAAGCCGAAATAGTTCATGAATGTTTTCAACTTTTTTGAAGCCGAAATACTTCATGAAAATTTTTGACTTTTTTGAAAGCCGAAATCTTTTAATGTAAATTTTCAACTTTTTTGATGCCGAAATAGTTCATGAAAATTTTCAACTTTTTTGAAGCAGAATTCTTTTCATGAAAATTTTCAACTTTTTTGAAGCAGAAATCTTTTCATGAAAATTTTCAACATTTTTGAAGCCGAAATCTATTCATGAAAATGTTTGACTTTTTTGAAGTCGAAAAAATTCATGAACATTTTCGACTTTTTTGAAGTGTATATCTTTTCATGAAAATTTTCAACTTTTTTGAAGCCGAAATCTTTTCATGAAAATTTTCAAGTTTTTGAAGCAGAAATCTTTTCATGAAAATTTTCAAGTTTTTGAAGCAGAAATCTTTTCATGAAAATCTTAGACTTTTTTGAAGTCGAAAAAATTCATGAACATTTTCAACTTTTTTGAAGTGTAAATCTTTTCATGAAAATTTTCAACTTTTTTGAAGCCGAAATCTTTTCATGAAAATTTTCAAGTTTTTGAAGCAGAAATCTTTTGATGAAAATCTTAGACTTTTTTGAAGTCGAAAAAATTCATGAACATTTTCAACTTTTTTGAAGTGTAAATCTTTTCATGAGAATTTTTGACTTTTTTGAAGCCGAAATCTTTTAATGTAAATTTTCAACTTTTTTGATGCCGAAATAGTTCATGACATTTTTTCAACTTTTTTGAAGTCGAAAAAATTCATAAACATTTTCAACTTTTTTGAAGTCTAAATCTTTTCATGAAAATTTTCAACTTTTTTGAAGCCGAAATCTTTTCATGAAAATTTTCAACTTTTTTGAAGCCGAAATACTTCATGAAAATTTTCAACTTTTTTGAAGCCGAAATCTTTTAATGTAAATTTTCAACTTTTTTGATGCCGAAATAGTTCATGAAAATTTTCAACTTTATTGAAGTAGAAATCTTTTCATGAAAATTGTCAACTTTTTTGAAGCAGAAATCTTTTGATGAAAATTTTCAAGTTTTTGAAGCAGAAATCTTTTCATGAAAATCTTAGACTTTTTTGAAGTAGAAAAAATTCATGAACATTTTCGACTTTTTTGAAGTGTATATCTTTTCATGAAAATTGTCAACTTTTTTGAAGCAGAAATCTTTTCATGAAAATTTTCAACATTTTTGAAGCCGAAATCTATTCATGAAAATGTTTGACTTTTTTGAAGTCGAAAAAATTCATGAACATTTTCGACTTTTTTGAAGTGTATATCTTTTCATGAAAATTTTCAACTTTTTTGAAGCCGAAATCTTTTCATGAAAATTTTCAAGTTTTTGAAGCAGAAATCTTTTCATGAAAATTTTCAAGTTTTTGAAGCAGAAATCTTTTCATGAAAATCTTAGACTTTTTTGAAGTCGAAAAAATTCATGAACATTTTCAACTTTTTTGAAGTGTAAATCTTTTCATGAAAATTTTCAACTTTTTTGAAGCCGAAATCTTTTCATGAAAATTTTCAAGTTTTTGAAGCAGAAATCTTTTGATGAAAATCTTAGACTTTTTTGAAGTCGAAAAAATTCATGAACATTTTCAACTTTTTTGAAGTGTAAATCTTTTCATGAGAATTTTTGACTTTTTTGAAGCCGAAATCTTTTAATGTAAATTTTCAACTTTTTTGATGCCGAAATAGTTCATGACATTTTTTCAACTTTTTTGAAGTCGAAAAAATTCATAAACATTTTCAACTTTTTTGAAGTCTAAATCTTTTCATGAAAATTTTCAACTTTTTTGAAGCCGAAATCTTTTCATGAAAATTTTCAACTTTTTTGAAGCCGAAATACTTCATGAAAATTTTCAACTTTTTTGAAGCCGAAATCTTTTAATGTAAATTTTCAACTTTTTTGATGCCGAAATAGTTCATGAAAATTTTCAACTTTATTGAAGTAGAAATCTTTTCATGAAAATTGTCAACTTTTTTGAAGCAGAAATCTTTTGATGAAAATTTTCAAGTTTTTGAAGCAGAAATCTTTTCATGAAAATCTTAGACTTTTTTGAAGTAGAAAAAATTCATGAACATTTTCGACTTTTTTGAAGTGTATATCTTTTCATGAAAATTTTCAACTTTTTTGAAGCCGAAATCTTTTCATGAATGTTTTCAACTTTTTTGAAGCCGAAATACTTCATGAAAATTTTTGACTTTTTTGAAAGCCGAAATCTTTTAATGTAAATTTTCAACTTTTTTGATGCCGAAATAGTTCATGAAAATTTTCAACTTTTTTGAAGCAGAATTCTTTTCATGAAAATTTTCAACTTTTTTGAATTAGAAATCTTTTCATGAAAATTTTCAACATTTTTGAAGCCGAAATCTATTCATGAAAATGTTTGACTTTTTTGAAGTCGAAAAAATTCATGGACATTTTCAACTTTTTTGAAGTCTAAATCTTTTCATTAAAATTTTCAACTTTTTTGAAGCCGAAATCTTTTCATGAAAATTTTCAAGTTTTTGAAGCAGAAATCTTTTCATGAAAATCTTAGACTTTTTTGAAGTCGAAAAAATTCATGAACATTTTCGACTTTTTTGAAGCCGAAATACTTCATGAAAATGTTCGACTTTTCTGAAGCAGAAATCTTTTCATGAAAATCATTGACTTTTTTGAAGCCGAAATACTTCATGAAAATTTTCAACTTTTTTGAAGCAGAAATCTTTTCATGAAAATTTTCAACTTTTTTGATGCCGAAATAGTTCATGAAAATTTTCAACTTTTTTGAAGCCGAAATCTTTTCATGAAAATTTTCAACTTTTTGAAGCCGAAATCTTTTCATGAAAATTTTCATCTTTTTTGAAGCATAAATCTTTTCATGAAAATCTTAGACTTTTTTGAAGTCGAAAAAATTCATGAACATTTTCAACTTTTTTGAAGCTGAAATCTTTTCATGAAATTTTTCAACTTTTTGTAAGCCGAAATCTTTTCATGAAAATCTTCGACTTTTTTGAAGCTGAAATACTTCATGAAAGTTTTCAACCTTTTTGAAGCCGAAATACTTTATAAAATGTTTTACCTTTTTTAAAGCGAAAATCCTGTCATGAAAATTTTCAACTTTTTTGAAGCCTAAATCTTTTCATGAAAATTTTCAACTTTTTTGAAGCAGAAATCTTTTCATGAAAATCTTCGACTTTTTTGAAGCCGAAATAGTTCATGAATGTTTTCAACTTTTTTGAAGCCGAAATACTTCATGAAAATTTTTGACTTTTTTGAAAGCCGAAATCTTTTAATGTAAATTTTCAACTTTTTTGATGCCGAAATAGTTCATGAAAATTTTCAACTTTTTTGAAGCAGAATTCTTTTCATGAAAATTTTCAACTTTTTTGAAGCAGAAATCTTTTCATGAAAATTTTCAACATTTTTGAAGCCGAAATCTATTCATGAAAATGTTTGACTTTTTTGAAGTCGAAAAAATTCATGAACATTTTCGACTTTTTTGAAGTGTATATCTTTTCATGAAAATTTTCAACTTTTTTGAAGCCGAAATCTTTTCATGAAAATTTTCAAGTTTTTGAAGCAGAAATCTTTTCATGAAAATTTTCAAGTTTTTGAAGCAGAAATCTTTTCATGAAAATCTTAGACTTTTTTGAAGTCGAAAAAATTCATGAACATTTTCAACTTTTTTGAAGTGTAAATCTTTTCATGAAAATTTTCAACTTTTTTGAAGCCGAAATCTTTTCATGAAAATTTTCAAGTTTTTGAAGCAGAAATCTTTTGATGAAAATCTTAGACTTTTTTGAAGTCGAAAAAATTCATGAACATTTTCAACTTTTTTGAAGTGTAAATCTTTTCATGAGAATTTTTGACTTTTTTGAAGCCGAAATCTTTTAATGTAAATTTTCAACTTTTTTGATGCCGAAATAGTTCATGACATTTTTTCAACTTTTTTGAAGTCGAAAAAATTCATAAACATTTTCAACTTTTTTGAAGTCTAAATCTTTTCATGAAAATTTTCAACTTTTTTGAAGCCGAAATCTTTTCATGAAAATTTTCAACTTTTTTGAAGCCGAAATACTTCATGAAAATTTTCAACTTTTTTGAAGCCGAAATCTTTTAATGTAAATTTTCAACTTTTTTGATGCCGAAATAGTTCATGAAAATTTTCAACTTTATTGAAGTAGAAATCTTTTCATGAAAATTGTCAACTTTTTTGAAGCAGAAATCTTTTGATGAAAATTTTTAACTTTTGAAGTTGAAAAAATACATGAACATTTTCAACTTTTTTGAAGTCTAAATCTTTTCATGAAAATTTTCAACTTTTTGAAGCCGAAATCTTTTCATGAAAATTTTCAACTTTTTTGAAGTGTAAATCTTTTCATGAAAATTTTCGACTTTATTCAAACTGATATTCTACATTTTCTAACTCAAAGTGTAGTTTTTAAGTAAAAATACTGTTAGAAGGAGTGATTCAGACAAAATTAGATGAAACAGCTGTACTGGTAACAAACAATGATATTAACAGCTTTAGTGATCAAATTGAGCGTATCTTGGGAAGCTGAGCTCGAAAGTGACATGAAACATGTTTTTGAGACATAAAGTGACACTTACAGTGAATACCTGTCCTGACTACATTTTCTATCTCAAAGTGTCGTTTCAAAGTAAAAATACTGTTAGAAGGAGTGATTCAGACAAAATTAGATGAAACAGCAGCACTGGTAACAAACAACGCTATTAACAGCTTTAGTGATCAAATTGAGCGTATCTTGCGAAGCTGAGCTCGAAAGTGACATGAAACATGTTTTTGAGACATAAAAGGACACTTACTGTTCAAAACATGTTTCATGTCACTTTCGAGCACAACTTCGCAAGATACGCTCAATTTGATCACTAAAGCTGTTAATAGCGTTGTCTGGCTCAGGCAATGTTTATTTTGATGTCATTTCATGTAACTGCGTTCATTTGTTACCAGTACAGCTGTTTCATCTAATTTTGTCTGAATCACTCCTTCTAACAGTATTTTTTACTTTGAAACGACACTTTGAGTTAGAAAATGTAGTCTGAACAGTAAGTGTCACTTTATGTCTCAAAAACATGTTTCATGTCACTTTCGAGCTCAGCTTCGCAAGACACGCTCAATTTGATCACTAAAGCTGTTAATAGCGTTGTCTGGCTCAGGGAATGTTGATTTTGATGTCATTTCATGTAACTGCGCTCATTTGTTACCAGTGCTGCTGTTTCATCTAATTTTGTCTGAATCACTCCTTCTAACAGTATTTTTACTTTGAAACGACACTTTGAGTTAGAAAATATAGTCGGAACAGTAAGTGTCACTTTATGTCTCAAAAACATGTTTCATGTCACTTTCGAGCTCAGCTTCGCAAGATACGCTCAATTTGATCACTAAAGCTGTTAATAGCGTTGTTTGTTACCAGTGCTGCTGTTTCATCTAATTTTGTCTGAATCACTCCTTCTAACAGTATTTTTACTTTGAAACGACACTTTGAGTTAGAAAATGTAGTCAGGACAGGTATTCACTGTAAGTGTCACTTTATGTCTCAAAAACATGTTTCATGTCACTTTCGAGCTCAGCTTCGCAAGATACGCTCAATTTGATCACTAAAGCTGTTAATAGCGTTGTCTGGCTCAGGGAATGTTGTTTTTGATGTAATTTCATCTAACTGCGCTTATTTGTTACCAGTGCTGCTGTTTCATCTAATTTTGTCTGAATCACTCCTTCTAACAGTATTTTTACTTTGAAACGACACTTTGAGTTAGAAAATGTATTCGGAACAGGTACTCACAGTAAGTGTCACTTTATGTCTCAAAAACATGTTTCATGTCACTTTCGAGCTCAGCTTCGCAAGATACGCTCAATTTGATCACTAAAGCTGTTAATAGCGTTGTCTGGCTCAGGGAATGTTGATTTTGATGTCATTTCATGTAACTGCGCTTATTTGTTACCAGTGCTGCTGTTTCATCTAATTTTGTCTGAATCACTCCTTCTAACAGTATTTTTACTTTGAAACGACACTTTGAGTTAGAAAATGTAGTCAGGACAGGTATTCACTGTAAGTGTCACTTTATGTCTCAAAAACATGTTTCATGTCACTTTCGAGCTCAGCTTCGCAAGATACGCTCAATTTGATCACTAAAGCTGTTAATAGCGTTGTTTGTGACCAGTTCTGCTGTTTCATCTAATTTTGTCTGAATCACTCCTTCTAACAGTATTTTTCCTTTGAAACGACACTTTGAGTTAGAAAATGTAGTCAGGACAGAATATCAGTTTGAATAAAGTTGAAAATTTACATATAAAGATTTCAGCTTTAAAAAAGTTGAAAACTTTCATGAAGTATTTCAGCTTTGAAAAAGTTGAAAACTTTCATGAAAAGATTTCATTTTCAAAAAAGTTCAAAATTTACATGAAAAGATTTCTGTTTCAAAAAAGTTGAACATTTCAAGCTTTTAAAAAGTTGAAAACTTTCATGAAAAGATTTCGGCTTCAAAAAAGTTGAAAATTTTCATGAAGTAATTCGGCTTCAAAAAAGTTGAAAATTTTAATGACAGGATTTTGGCTTTGAAAAAGTTGAAAATTTACATGAAAAGATTTCTTCTTCAAAAAAGTTTAAAATTTTCATGAAAAGATTTTGGCTTCAAAAAAGTTGAAAATTTTCATGAAGTAATTCGGCTTCAAAAAAGTTGAAAATTTTCATGACGTTTTTCTGCTTCAAAAAAGTTACAAATTTTCATGAAAAGATTTATGCTTCAAAAAAGTTGAACATTCTCATGAAAAGATTTCGGCTTCAAAAAAGTTGAACATTTTCATGAAGTATTTCGGCTTCAAAAAAGTTGAAAATTTACAGAAAAGATTTCTGCTTCAAAAAAGTTGAAAATTTTCATGAAAAGATTTCTGCTTCAAAAAAGTTGAAGATCTTCATGAAACGATTTCTGCTTCAAAAAAGTTGAACATTTTTATGACAGGATTTTGGCTTTAAAAAAGTTAAAAATTTTCCTGAAGTATTTTGGCTTCAAAAAAGTTGAAAATTTTCATAAAGTATTTTGGCTTCAAAAAAGTTGAAATTTTACATGAAAAGATTTCGGCTTCAAAAAAGTTGAAAATTTTCATGAAAAGGTTTCATTTTCAAAAAAGTTGATAATTTTCATGAAAAGATTTCTGCTTCAAAAAAGTTGAAAATTTTCATGAAAAGATTTTGGCTTCAAAAAAGTTGAAAATTTCCATGAAAAGATTTCAGCTTCAACAAATTTGAAATTTTTCATGAAAAGATTTCGGCTTCAAAAAAGTTGAAGATTTTCATGAAGTATTTCGGCTTCAAAAAAGTTGAAAATTGAAATGAAAAGTTTTCTACTTCAAAAAAGTGTAAAATTTACATGAAAAGATTTCTGTTTCAAAAAAGTTGAAAATTTCAAGCTTTTTAAAAAGTTGAAAATTTTCATGAAAAGATTTCGGCTTCAAAAAAGTTGAAAATTTACATGAAAAGATTTCTGCTTCAAAAAAGTTGAAGATTTTCATGAAAAGATTTCTGCTTCAAAAAAGTTGAAAATTTTCATGAAAAGATTTTGGCTTCAAAAAAGTTGAAAATTTTCATGAAGTATTTCAGCTTCAAAAAAGTTGAAAACTTTCATGAAGTTTTTCGGCTTCAAAAGAGTTGAAAATTTACATGAATAGATTTCTGCTTCAAAAAAGTTGAAGATTTTCATGAAAAGATTTCTGCTTCAAAAAAGTTGAAGATCTTCATGAAACGATTTCTGCTTCAAAAAAGTTGAACATTTTCATGACAGGATTTTGGCTTTAAAAAAGTTAAAAATTTTCATGAAGTATTTTGGCTTCAAAAAAGTTGAAATTTTACATGAAAAGATTTCGGCTTCAAAAAAGATGAACATTTTCATGAAAAGGTTTCATTTTCAAAAAAGTTGATAATTTTCATGAAAAGATTTCTGCTTCAAAAAAGTTGAAAATTTCCATGAAAAGATTTCAGCTTCAACAAATTTGAAATTTTCCATGAAAAGAGTTCGGCTTCAAAAAAGTTGAAGGTTTTCATGAAGTATTTCGGCTTCAAAAAAGTTGAAAATTTGAATGAAAAGATTTCTGCTTCAAAAAAGTGTAAAATTTTCATGAAAAGATTTCTGCTTCAAAAAAGTTGAAAATTTTCATGAAAAGATTTCGGCTTCAAAAAAGTTACAAATTTTCATGAAAAGATTTCTGCTTCAAAAAAGTTGAACATTCTCCTGAAAAGATTTCGGCTTCAAAAAAGTTGAAAATTTTCATGAAAAGATTTCTGCTTCAAAAAAGTTGAAAATTTTCATGAAAAGAATTCTGCTTCAAAAAAGTTGAAGATCTTCATGAAACGATTTCTGCTTCAAAAAAGTTGAACATTTTTATGACAGGATTTTGTCTTTAAAAAAGTTAAAAATTTTCATAAAGTATTTTGGCTTCAAAAAAGTTGAAGTTTTACATGAAAAGATTTCGGCTTCAAAAAAGTTGAAAATTTTCATGAAAAGGTTTCATTTTCAAAAAAGTTGAACATTCTCCTGAAAAGATTTCGGCTTCAAAAAAGTTGAAAATTTTCATGAAAAGGTTTCATTTTCAAAAAAGTTGAACATTCTCCTGAAAAGATTTCGGCTTCAAAAAAGGTGAAGATTTTCATGAAAAGATTTCGGCTTCAAAAAAGTTACAAATTTTCATGAAAAGATTTCTGCTTCAAAAAAGTTGAACATTCTCCTGAAAAGATTTCGGCTTCAAAAAAGTTGAAAATTTTCATGAAAAGATTTCTGCTTCAAAAAAGTTGAAAATTTTCATGACAGGATTTTGGCTTTAAAAAAGTTAAAAATTTTCATGAAGTATTTTGGCTTCAAAAAAGTTGAAATTTTACATGAAAAGATTTCGGCTTCAAAAAAGATGAACATTTTCATGAAAAGGTTTCATTTTCAAAAAAGTTGATAATTTTCATGAAAAGATTTCTGCTTCAAAAAAGTTGAAAATTTCCATGAAAAGATTTCAGCTTCAACAAATTTGAAATTTTCCATGAAAAGAGTTCGGCTTCAAAAAAGTTGAAGGTTTTCATGAAGTATTTCGGCTTCAAAAAAGTTGAAAATTTGAATGAAAAGATTTCTGCTTCAAAAAAGTGTAAAATTTTCATGAAAAGATTTCTGCTTCAAAAAAGTTGAAAATTTTCATGAAAAGATTTCGGCTTCAAAAAAGTTACAAATTTTCATGAAAAGATTTCTGCTTCAAAAAAGTTGAACATTCTCCTGAAAAGATTTCGGCTTCAAAAAAGTTGAAAATTTTCATGAAAAGATTTCTGCTTCAAAAAAGTTGAAAATTTTCATGAAAAGATTTCTGCTTCAAAAAAGTTGAAGATCTTCATGAAACGATTTCTGCTTCAAAAAAGTTGAACATTTTTATGACAGGATTTTGTCTTTAAAAAAGTTAAAAATTTTCATAAAGTATTTTGGCTTCAAAAAAGTTGAAGTTTTACATGAAAAGATTTCGGCTTCAAAAAAGTTGAAAATTTTCATGAAAAGGTTTCATTTTCAAAAAAGTTGAAAATTCTCCTGAAAAGATTTCAGCTTCAAAAAAGTTGAAAATTTTCATGAAAAGGTTTCATTTTCAAAAAAGTTGAACATTCTCCTGAAAAGATTTCGGCTTCAAAAAAGGTGAAGATTTTCATGAAAAGATTTCGGCTTCAAAAAAGTTACAAATTTTCATGAAAAGATTTCTGCTTCAAAAAAGTTGAACATTCTCCTGAAAAGATTTCGGCTTCAAAAAAGTTGAAAATTTTCATGAAAAGATTTCTGCTTCAAAAAAGTTGAAAATTTTCATGACAGGATTTTGGCTTTAAAAAAGTTAAAAATTTTCATAAAGTATTTTGGCTTCAAAAAAGTTGAAGTTTTACATGAAAAGATTTCTGCTTCAAAAAAGTTAGAAAATTTTCATGAAAAGGTTTCATTTTCAAAAAAGTTGATAATTTTCATGAAAAGATTTCTGCTTCAAAAAAGTTGAAAATTTTCATGAAAAGATTTCGGCTTCAAAAACGTTAAAAATTTTCATGAAGTATTTCAGATTCAAAAAAGTTGAAAATTTTCATGAAAAGATTTCGGCTTCAAAAAAGTTGAACATTTTCATGAAAAGATTTTGGCTTCAAAAAAGTTAAAAATATTCATGAAGTATTTCAGCTTCAAAAAAGTTGAAAACTTTCATG
This sequence comes from Labrus bergylta, assembly GCF_963930695.1. Lineage (NCBI taxonomy): Eukaryota > Metazoa > Chordata > Actinopteri > Labriformes > Labridae > Labrus > Labrus bergylta. The sequence goes on along the minus strand of NW_027077295.1, from coordinate 140,438 downwards.
AAGTTTTTCGGCTTCAAAAGAGTTGAAAATTTACATGAAAAGATTTCTGCTTCAAAAAAGTTGAAGATTTTCATGAAAAGATTTCTGCTTCAAAAAAGTTGAAGATCTTCATGAAACGATTTCTGCTTCAAAAAAGTTGAACATTTTCATGACAGGATTTTGGCTTTAAAAAAGTTAAAAATTTTCCTGAAGTATTTTGGCTTCAAAAAAGTTGAAAATTTTCATGAAGTATTTTGGCTTCAAAAAAGTTGAAATTTTACATGAAAAGATTTCGGCTTCAAAAAAGATGAACATTTTCATGAAAAGGTTTCATTTTCAAAAACGTTGATAATTTTCATGAAAAGATTTCTGCTTCAAAAAAGTTGAAAATTTCCATGAAAAGATTTCAGCTTCAACAAATTTGAAATTTTCCATGAAAAGAGTTCGGCTTCAAAAAAGTTGAAGATTTTCATGAAGTATTTCGGCTTAAAAAAGTTGAAAATTTGAATGAAAAGATTTCTGCTTCAAAAAAGTGTAAAATTTTCATGAAAAGATTTCTGCTTCAAAAAAGTTGAAAATTTTCATGAAAAGATTTCTGCTTCAAAAAAGTTGAACATTCTCCTGAAAAGATTTCGGCTTCAAAAAAGTTGAAAATTTTCATGAAAAGATTTCTGCTTCAAAAAAGTTGATAATTTTCATGAAAAGATTTCTGCTTCAAAAAAGTTGAAAATTTTCATGAAAAGATATCGGCTTCAAAAAAGTTGAACATTTTCATGAAGTATTTTGGCTTCAAAAAAGTTGAAAATTTTCATGAAAAGATTTCGGCTTCAAAAAAGGTGAAAATTTGAATGAAAAGATTTCTGCTTCAAAAAAGTGTAAAATTTTCATGAAAAGATTTCTGCTTCAAAAAAGTTGAAAATTTTCATGAAAAGATTTCGGCTTCAAAAAAGTTACAAATTTTCATGAAAAGATTTCTGCTTCAAAAAAGTTGAACATTCTCCTGAAAAGATTTCGGCTTCAAAAAAGTTGAAAATTTTCATGAAAAGATTTCTGCTTCAAAAAAGTTGAAAATTTTCATGAAAAGATTTCTGCTTCAAAAAAGTTGAAGATCTTCATGAAACGATTTCTGCTTCAAAAAAGTTGAACATTTTTATGACAGGATTTTGTCTTTAAAAAAGTTAAAAATTTTCATAAAGTATTTTGGCTTCAAAAAAGTTGAAGTTTTACATGAAAAGATTTCGGCTTCAAAAAAGTTGAAAATTTTCATGAAAAGGTTTCATTTTCAAAAAAGTTGAAAATTCTCCTGAAAAGATTTCGGCTTCAAAAAAGTTGAAAATTTTCATGAAAAGGTTTCATTTTCAAAAAAGTTGAACATTCTCCTGAAAAGATTTCGGCTTCAAAAAAGGTGAAGATTTTCATGAAAAGATTTCGGCTTCAAAAAAGTTACAAATTTTCATGACAAGATTTCTGCTTCAAAAAAGTTGAACATTCTCCTGAAAAGATTTCGGCTTCAAAAAAGTTGAAAATTTTCATGAAAAGATTTCTGCTTCAAAAAAGTTGAAAATTTTCATGACAGGATTTTGGCTTTAAAAAAGTTAAAAATTTTCATAAAGTATTTTGGCTTCAAAAAAGTTGAAGTTTTACATGAAAAGATTTCTGCTTCAAAAAAGTTAGAAAATTTTCATGAAAAGGTTTCATTTTCAAAAAAGTTGATAATTTTCATGAAAAGATTTCTGCTTCAAAAAAGTTGAAAATTTTCATGAAAAGATTTCGGCTTCAAAAACGTTAAAAATTTTCATGAAGTATTTCAGATTCAAAAAAGTTGAAAATTTTCATGAAAAGATTTCGGCTTCAAAAAAGTTGAACATTTTCATGAAAAGATTTTGGCTTCAAAAAAGTTAAAAATATTCATGAAGTATTTCAGCTTCAAAAAAGTTGAAAACTTTCATGAAGTTTTTCGGCTTCAAAAGAGTTGAAAATTTACATGAAAAGATTTCTGCTTCAAAAAAGTTGAAGATTTTCATGAAAAGATTTCTGCTTCAAAAAAGTTGAAGATCTTCATGAAACGATTTCTGCTTCAAAAAAGTTGAACATTTTCATGACAGGATTTTGGCTTTAAAAAAGTTAAAAATTTTCCTGAAGTATTTTGGCTTCAAAAAAGTTGAAAATTTTCATGAAGTATTTTGGCTTCAAAAAAGTTGAAATTTTACATGAAAAGATTTCGGCTTCAAAAAAGATGAACATTTTCATGAAAAGGTTTCATTTTCAAAAAAGTTGATAATTTTCATGAAAAGATTTCTGCTTCAAAAAAGTTGAAAATTTCCATGAAAAGATTTCAGCTTCAACAAATTTGAAATTTTCCATGAAAAGAGTTCGGCTTCAAAAAAGTTGAAGATTTTCATGAAGTATTTCGGCTTAAAAAAGTTGAAAATTTGAATGAAAAGATTTCTGCTTCAAAAAAGTGTAAAATTTTCATGAAAAGATTTCTGCTTCAAAAAAGTTGAAAATTTTCATGAAAAGATTTCTGCTTCAAAAAAGTTGAACATTCTCCTGAAAAGATTTCGGCTTCAAAAAAGTTGAAAATTTTCATGAAAAGATTTCTGCTTCAAAAAAGTTGATAATTTTCATGAAAAGATTTCTGCTTCAAAAAAGTTGAAAATTTTCATGAAAAGATATCGGCTTCAAAAAAGTTGAACATTTTCATGAAGTATTTTGGCTTCAAAAAAGTTGAAAATTTTCATGAAAAGATTTCGGCTTCAAAAAAGGTGAAGATTTTCATGAAAAGATTTCGGCTTCAAAAAAGTTACAAATTTTCATGAAAAGATTTCTGCTTCAAAAAAGTTGAACATTCTCCTGAAAAGATTTCGGCTTCAAAAAAGTTGAAAATTTTCATGAAAAGATTTCTGCTTCAAAAAAGTTGAAGATCTTCATGAAACGATTTCTGCTTCAAAAAAGTTGAACATTTTTATGACAGGATTTTGGCTTTAAAAAAGTTAAAAATTTTCATAAAGTATTTTGGCTTCAAAAAAGTTGAAGTTTCACATGAAAAGATTTCGGCTTCAAAAAAGTTGAAAATTTTCATGAAAAGGTTTCATTTTCAAAAAAGGTGAAGATTTTCATGAAAAGATTTCTGCTTCAAAAAAGTTGAAAATTTTCATGAAGTATTTCGGTTTCAAAAAAGTTGAAAATTTTCCTAAAGTATTTCTGCTTCAGAAAGTTGAAAATTTTCATGACAGGATTTTGGCTTCAAAAAATTTGAAAATTTTGATGAAAAGATTTCTGCTTCAAAAAAGTTCAAAATTTTCATGAAAAGATTTCGGCTTTAACAAAGTTGAAAACTTTCATGAAAAGATTTCGGCTTCAAAAAATTTAAAAATTTTCATGAAGTATTTCGGCTTCAAAAAAGTTTAAAATTTACATGAAAAGATTTCTGCTTCAAAGAAGTTGAACATTTTCATGAAGTATTTCACATTCAAAAAAGTTGAAAATTTTCATGAAAAGATTGCGGCTTCAAAAAAGTTGAAAATTTTCATGAAAAGATTTCTGCTTCAAAAAGGTTGAAAATTTTCATGAAAAGATTTCTGCTTCAAAAAGGTTGAAAATTTTTATGAAAAGATTTCGGCTTCAAAAAAGTTGAAGATTTTCATGAAAATATTTCGGCTTCAACAAAGTTGAAAATTTTCATGACAGGATTTTGGCTTTAAAAAAGGTAAAAATTTTCATGAAGTATTTCGGCTTCAAAAAGGTTGAAAACTTTCATGAAGTATTTCTGCTTCAAAAAAGTTCAAAATTTTCATGAAAAGATTTCGGCTTGAAAAAAGTTGAAAACTTTCATGAAAAGATTTCGGCTTCAAAAAAGTCAAAGATTTTTATGAAGTATTTCGGCTTCAAAAAAGTTGAACATTTTCATGAAAATCTTCGACTTTCTTCATGCTGGCTGAGTTTTTCTTTGTTCTACCTTTTGAAATCAATTTATTTTATGATTGAATATTCCAAGTATTCTTTAAATATCTTGTTTTTGATTACCACCAATCACTATTTCCATTTTTACTTTCATGCTTTATGAACAAAAATAGTTTTTTTATTACTACATCAAGTTTACACACATGGGTCAAAAATGACCCATACATCCAAGTGTGATTTAAAATTAAATGAATTAATACTATAATAATAATTTGTTTCAAGTAATTACTTTAGCAGTGAGTGGAGCCAAACACTTATGTATTTCATATTTGCAACATGTTTATTTGTCATTTTGTCACACATACACATACCTCTGATAACAGATAACACGGCTGTTGAACTGAACTGTATCTGTAATTTAACAACTGTAAACTGGTGAATGTGACCAAACAAAATGAAATACAACTGAACACATCACTAGAGCACAAATTGCCATCTCAATTTTGACATGCCTCACAAATGATCACTAAGAGTTTGTGCTCCTTGCACACAGGCCTGGTGCACTGGGAACACTAGCTGCTGACTTTTCTGTCTTTGGTAACTGGGCAGATCGTGCACCTCTTCCTCTTCCTTTGGCCCTCCTGTCTGATGTCCTCTTGTGGCTGGGTGGTGGCTGTGTTTTGTTTTTTAAACCCACATCTTCCCATTGTTTCTTCTTCTGACTGCTGTCATCCACTGCTTTGTCATCATGCATAGTGCTCAGGAGGACAACAGCTTTTCCCTTCTTCTGCACATAGCTCACCATGGTCATGTTGCCATTGAATCCGAATTCTGAGCTATGAATCTCCCGTGATTTGGATGGCTTCATGATAGGTGGTATGTCCGATTTGTTCTGGCAAAGAGTCCCAACAATGGTCAGGTTCTTCTCGAGGAGCTTCTCAGCCAGCGGGACACTGGTGAAGAAGTTGCTAATTGTGATGTTGCGACCTATGAGAGGGGGAAAAGATTGTAAATTTACTCGACATGGAATTCTTTAAACTCTAACGCCATAATCTGTTGCATTGCATTGCATTTTATTCTGTTTTACTATTTTGCTTACAGAGAAATCAAATAAAAAAATAAAATACACATTATTAAAGATTGGGAAAAAGTATGTAGGTATTGTGCTAAAACTTAATACATTAGTTTCTCTATTGTACTTTACATTCACCTGTCTGTCTGATTCCACTGCACAATTGCTGGACGACATTCTCTCCAAGGTTCCTCTGAACCTGGCTGTCTCCCGGTATAGACAATTCCATCTATTGCATAAGGTACCCTTGCGTCGCACATCCAGAAGATTTTTATCCCATATTTTGCAGGCTTGCTGGGCATGTGTTGCCGTAACTTGCACCTGCCTCGGAATGGCACAAGCTGCTCATCTATGGTGACACAGTCACTGGGGATGAACTTTCTTCTGCAGTTGTCCAGGAAACAGTCCCACACGTACCTAAATGTCGCCATGTGGTGTGTTTCCAGTCGCAGAGCCCTGGTCCTCTTGTCGTCAAACCGTATGACGCGGCGGATATCTTCATATCTCCTAAGCCCCATGGTGGCCTTGTAAATTGGATTTTGCAGCGGATCCACAAACAGCTCCTGCAAGGCCACATCCCAGCTCTTCTCCCCCCCTGCAAGAATTGATGAAGGCCATCAATTCTTCTTTATCAATGCTTCTCCACTCTTTCCCTTTTGCTGTGGCTGTTCTTCGTCCCTCTAAGTTGGTACATATTAGAACCTCCTCAATGATGTTGTCACTCATGAACATATCCCAGGCATCTTTTGGTGAAACAGCTGGTGATCCAGGTGTAGGTCCTGGGCAGCTCCTCAGAATGTTATGGCTTCTTGTTCTGCCATGAATGGGGGGATTCTCATTCCAGTAAGATCCGTTTTTACTCAATCTATTGGACTGGGTCTGAGTTTCCTCTTCAGAGGACTCATCAGATGAGTCTTCTGTATCATCAGAGGAGTCTTCTTCATGGATTCCCAGACACACCCACAACTCCAGCTTGACCCTCTGGCAAATATTCTGGGTCATCATCATCAGAAATTTCAGACTCTGAATCAAGACAAATTGCCTCCTCATCTGGTTCTTCCTGCAGCATCGCTACAACCATCTCAGTAGTAAATCTGGGACCAGCCATACTCTGGATAAAGAAAATCAAAAGCACAATAAAATTTTCAGATGCACATCAATATACATACACATACATAGAGTTTTATTTTGGTGACTTGGCTAAGTAGCTTAGCTAAGTACTTTGCTAAGTAGCCTAGCAATCTACATAATAGTTAGCTAACTACAATAGAATTAGCTAACTAAAATAGAAGTGTCAACAGCTAGCTAGCTAATAGTAATTACTTGTAACTTTCTGACAAGTAATGTACTCACTCTCAAGGTAACCTAAACCTAATCAAATGTTATGTACAGTTATCTTTCACAATTGTCATCAAATATTTTCTAAAGTGATGTTAGAACAATTTAAAAACAATACTTACATGTATTAGATGTTCCAAGGGAGCTGTGCTGAGCTGTGAAATGTCTGAAACAACCACGTTTCACAGCAAATGCTATAGTAAATGCATGTGGGTCGTTTCTGACCCATGTGTGTAAACTTGATGTAGAAATACAAAAGCTGTGCTCGTTCATAAAGTAAGAAAGGAAAAATACAAATGATGATTTGTGCTTAACAAAAACAAGATATTTACTGCATACTTGGAAAAGTAAATGATAAAATGTATTTATTTCAAAGATATATCATAGAAACACTCAGCCATACATGAAATAACATAGAAAGTGGATTCATTTTTGACCCATGTTGTGCATTAGAAGGGTAATGATACAAAAATGTTTTTTATTCAAAAAGTAAGAAAGGAAAAAATAAAATAAGGATGTATGATGATCAAAAACAAGTTAATTGAGGAATACCTTGAATACTGAATGAAGAGATGAATTTATTGCAAAGATGTAGAAAATAAAAACTCAACCGGGTCACTTTGACATTTTTAAAGCAGAAATACTTCATGAAAGTTTTAGACTTTTTTGATGCCGAAATAGTTCATGAAAATTTTCAACTTTTTTGAAGCCAAAATCTTTTCATGAAAATTTTCAACTTTTTTGAAGCCGAATTACTTGATGAAAATTCTTACCTTTTTTAAAGCCATAATGCTGTCATGAAAATTTTCAACTTTTTTGAAGCTGAAATCTTTTCATGAAAATTTTCAACTTTTTTGAAGCCGAAATCTTTTCATGTGAATTTTCAACTTTTTTGAAGCCGAAATCTTTTCATGAAAATTTTCAACTTTTTTGAAGCAGAAATCTTTTCATGAACTACTTTGACTTTTTTGAAGCCGAAATACTTGATGAAAATTTTAAACTTTTTTGAAGCCGAAATCTTTTCATGAAAATTTTCAACTTTTTTGAAGCCGAAATCTTTTCATGAAAATTTTCAACTTTTTGGAGCCGAAATCTTGTCATGAAAATTTTCAACTTTTTTGAAGCAGAAATCTTTTCAAGAAAATCTTTGACTTTTTTGAAGTCTAAATCTTTTCATGAAAATTTTCAACTTTTTTGAAGCCGAAATCTTTTCATGAAAATTTTCAACTTTTTGAAATAGAAATCTTTTCATGAAAATTTTCAACTTTTTTGATGCCGAAATCTTTTAATGTAAATCTTCAACTTTTTTGAAGCCGAAATACTTCATGAAAGTTTTCAACTTTTTTGAAGCCGAAATCTTTTCATGAAAATTTTAAACTTTTTTGAAGCCGAAATCTTTTCATGAAAATGTTCAACTTTTTTGAAGCAGAAATGTTTTCATGAAAATCTTCGACTTTTTTGCAGCCGAAATACTTCATGAAAATTTTCAACTTTTTTGAAGCCGAAATACTTCATGAAAGTTTTCAACCTTTTTGAAGCTAAAATCCTGTCATGAAAATTTTTACCTTTTTCAAAGCTAAAATCCTGTCATGAAAATTTTTAACTTTTTTGAAGCAGAAATCTTTTCATGAAAATTTTCAACTTTTTTGAAGCCGAAATCTTTTCATGTGAATTTTCAACTTTTTTGAAGCCGAAATCTTTTCATGAAAATTTTCAACTTTTTTGAAGCAGAAATCTTTTCATGAAATACTTTGACTTTTTTGAAGCCGAAATACTTGATGAAAATTTTAAACTTTTTTGAAGCCGAAATCTTTTCATGAAAATTTTCAACTTTTTTGAAGCCGAAATCTTTTCATGAAAATTTTCAACTTTTTGGAGCCGAAATCTTGTCATGAAAATTTTCAACTTTTTTGAAGCAGAAATCTTTTCAAGAAAATCTTTGACTTTTTTGAAGTCTAAATCTTTTCATGAAAATTTTCAACTTTTTTGAAGCCGAAATCTTTTCATGAAAATTTTCAACTTTTTGAAATAGAAATCTTTTCATGAAAATTTTCAACTTTTTTGATGCCGAAATCTTTTAATGTAAATCTTCAACTTTTTTGAAGCCGAAATACTTCATGAAAGTTTTCAACTTTTTTGAAGCCGAAATCTTTTCATGAACATTTTAAACTTTTTTGAAGCCGAAATCTTTTCATGAAAATGTTCAACTTTTTTGAAGCAGAAATGTTTTCATGAAAATCTTCGACTTTTTTGCAGCCGAAATACTTCATGAAAATTTTCAACTTTTTTGAAGCCGAAATACTTCATGAAAGTTTTCAACCTTTTTGAAGCTAAAATCCTGTCATGAAAATTTTTACCTTTTTCAAAGCTAAAATCCTGTCATGAAAATTTTTAACTTTTTTGAAGCAGAAATCTTTTCATGAAAATTTTCAACTTTTTTGAAGCCGAATTACTTGATGAAAATTCTTACCTTTTTTAAAGCCATAATGCTGTCATGAAAATTTTCAACTTTTTTGAAGCTGAAATCTTTTCATGAAAATTTTCAACTTTTTTGAAGCCGAAATCTTTTCATGTGAATTTTCAACTTTTTTGAAGCCGAAATACTTTATGAAAGTTTTCAACTTTTTTGAAGCTGAAATCTTTTCATGAAAATTTTCAACTTTTTTGAAGCTGAAATCATTTCATGTAAATTTTCAACTTTTTTGAAGCCGAAATCTTTTCATGAAAATGGTCAACTTTTTTGAAGCCGAAATCTTTTCATGAAATACTTTGACTTTTTTGAAGCCGAAATACTTGATGAAAATTTTAAACTTTTTTGAAGCCGAAATCTTTTCATGAAAATTTTCAACTTTTTTGAAGCCGAAATCTTTTCATGAAAATTTTCAACTTTTTGGAGCCGAAATCTTGTCATGAAAATTTTTACCTTTCTTAAAGCCAAAATCCTGTCATGAAAATTTTCAACTTTTTTGAAGCAGAAATCTTTTCAAGAAAATCTTTGACTTTTTTGAAGCTGAAATCTTTTCATGAAAATCTTGAACTTTTTTGAAGCCGAAATACTTGATGAAAATTTTCAACTTTTTTGGAGTCTAAATCTTTTCATGAAAATTTTCAACTTTTTTGAAGCCGAAATACTTCATGAAAGTTTTTGAATTTTTTGAAGCCGAAATCTTTTAATGAAAATTTTCAACTTTTTTGAAGCAGAAATCTTTTCATGAAAATCTTCTACTTTTTTGAAGTCGAAATAGTTCATGAAACTTTTCAACCTTTTTGAAGCCGAAATCTTTTCATGAAAATTTTCAAGTTTTTTGAAGCCGAAATACTTCATGAAAGTTTTTGAATTTTTTGAAGCCGAAATCTTTTAATGAAAATTTTCAACTTTTTTGAAGCAGAAATCTTTTCATGAAATACTTCGACTTTTTTGAAGCCGAAATACTTGATGAAAATTCTTACCTTTTTTAAAGCCATAATGCTGTCATGAAAATTTTCAACTTTTTTGAAGCTGAAATCTTTTCATAAAAATTTTCAACTTTTTTGAAGCCGAAATCTTTTCATGAAAATTTTCAACTTTTTTGAAGCAGAAATCTTTTCATGAAATACTTTGACTTTTTTGAAGCTGAAATCTTTTCATGAAAATTTTTACCTTTTTTAAAGCCCAAATCCTGTCATGAAAATTTTCAACTTTTTGAAGCCGAAATCTTGTCATGAAAATTTTTACCTTTTTTAAAGCCAAAATCCTGTCATGAAAATTTTCAACATTTTTGAAGCAGAAATCTTTTGATGAAAATCATTGACTTTTTTGAAGCCGAAATACTTCATGAAAATTTTCAACTTTTTTGAAGCAGAAATCTTTTCATGAAAATTTTCAACTTTTTTGATGCCGAAATACTTCATGAAAATTTTCAACTTTTTTGAAGCAGAAATCTTTTCATGAAAATTTTCAACTTTTTTGATGCCGAAATACTTCATGAAAGTTTTCAACCTTTTTGAAGCCGAAATACTTTATAAAATGTTTTACCTTTTTTAAAGCAAAAATCCTGTCATGAAAATTTTCAACTTTTTTGAAGCCTAAATCTTTTCATGAAAATTTTCAACTTTTTTAATGCCGAAATAGTTCATGAAAATTTTCAAGTTTTTGAAGCAGAAATCTTTTCATGAAAATCTTAGACTTTTTTGAAGTCGAAAAAATTCATGAACATTTTCAACTTTTTTGAAGTGTAAATCTTTTCATGAAAATTTTCAACTTTTTTGAAGCCGAAATCTTTTCATGAAAATTTTCAACTTTTTTGAAGCCGAAATACTTCATGAAAATTTTCAACTTTTTTGAAGCAGAAATAGTTCATGAAAATTTTCAACTTTTTTGAAGCAGAAATCTTTTCATGAAAATTGTCAACTTTTTTGAAGCAGAAATCTTTTGATGAAAATTTTTAACTTTTTTGAAGTCGAAAAAATACATGAACATTTTCAACTTTTTTGAAGTCTAAATCTTTTCATGAAAATTTTCAACTTTTTGAAGCCGAAATAGTTCATGAAAATTTTCAACATTTTTGAAGCCGAAATCTATTCATGAAAATGTTCGACTTTTTTGACGTCGAAAAAATTCATGAACATTTTCAACTTTTTTGAAGTCTAAATCTTTTCATGAAAATTTTCAACTTTTTTGAAGCCGAAATCTTTTCATGAAAATCTTAGACTTTTTTGAAGTCGAAAAAATACATGAAAATTTTCAACTTTTTTGATGCCGAAATAGTTCATGAAAATTTTCAACATTTTTGAAGCCGAAATCTATTCATGAAAATGTTCGATTTTTTTGACGTCGAAAAAATTCATGAACATTTTCAACTTTTTTGAAGTGTAAATCTTTTCATGAAAATTTTCAACTTTTTTGAACCTTAAATCTTTTCATGAAAACTTTCAACTTTTTTGAAGCCGAAATACTTCATGAAAATTTTCAAATTTTTTAAAGCCAAAATCCTGTCATGAAAAATTTATACTTTTTTGAAGCAAAATTCTTTTCATGAAAATTTTCGACTTTATTCAAACTGATATTCTACATTTTCTAACTCAAAGTGTAGTTTCAAAGTAAAAATACTGTTAGAAGGAGTGATTCAGACAAAATTAGATGAAACAGCTGTACTGGTAACAAACAATGATATTAACAGCTTTAGTGATCAAATTGAGCGTATCTTGGGAAGCTGAGCTCGAAAGTGACATGAAACATGTTTTTCAAACATAAAGTGACAGTGACAGTGAATACCTGTTCTGACTACATTTTCTAACTCAAAGTGTCGTTTCAAAGTAAAAATACTGTTAGAAGGAGTGATTCAGACAAAATTAGATGAAACAACTGTACTGGTAACAAATGACCCCAGTTACATGAAATGACATCAAAATCAACATTCCCTGAGCCAGACAACGCTATTAACAGCTTTAGTGATCAAATTGAGCGTATCTTGCGAAGCTGAGCTCGAAAGTGACATGAAACATGTTTTTGAGACATAAAGTGACACTTACAGTGAATACCTGTCCTGACTACATTTTCTAACTGAAAGCGTCGTTTCAAAGTAAAAATACTGTTAGAAGGAGTGATTCAGACAAAATTAGATGAAACAGCTGTACTGGTAACAAACAACGATATTAACAGCTTTAGTGATCAAATTGAGCGTATCTTGCGAAGCTGAGCTCGAAAGTGACATGAAACATGTTTTTGAGACATAAAGTGACACTTACTGTTCAGACTACATTTTCTAACTCAAAGTGTCGTTTCAAAGTAAAAATACTGTTAGAGGGAGTGATTCAGACAAAATTAGATGAAACAGCTGTAGTGGTAACAAATGAGCGCAGTTACATGAAATGACATTAAAATCAACATTCCCTGAGCCAGACAACGCTATTAACAGCTTTAGTGATCAAATTGAGCGTATCTTGCGAAGCTGAGCTCGAAAGTGACATGAAACATGTTTTTGAGACATAAAGTGACACTTACTGTTCAGACTACATTTTCTAACTCAAAGTGTCGTTTCAAAGTAAAAATACTGTTAGAGGGAGTGATTCAGACAAAATTAGATGAAACAGCTGTAGTGGTAACAAATGAGCGCAGTTACATGAAATGACATTAAAATCAACATTCCCTGAGCCAGACAACGCTATTAACAGCTTTAGTGATCAAATTGAGCGTATCTTGCGAAGCTGAGCTCGAAAGTGACATGAAACATGTTTTTGAGACATAAAGTGACACTTACTGTTCAAAACATGTTTCATGTCACTTTCGAGCTCAGCTTCGCAAGATACGCTCAATTTGATCACTAAAGCTGTTAATAGCGTTGTTTGTTACCAGTGCTGCTGTTTCATCTAATTTTGTCTGAATCACTCCTTCTAACAGTATTTTTACTTTGAAACGACACTTTGAGTTAGAAAATGTAGTCTGAACAGGTATTCATTGTAAGTGTCACTTTATGTCTGAAAAACATGTTTCATGTCACTTTCGAGCTCAGCTTCGCAAGATACGCTCAATTTGATCACTAAAGCTGTTAATATCGTTGTTTGTTACCAGTACAGCTGTTTCATCTAATTTTGTCTGAATCACTCCTTCTAACAGTATTTTTACTTTGAAACGGCACTTTGAGTTAAAAATGTAGTCTGAACAGTAAGTGTCACTTTATGTCTCAAAAACTTGTTTCATGTCACTTTCGAGCTCAGCTTCGCAAGATACGCTCAATTTGATCACTAAAGCTGTTAATATCGTTGTTTGTTACCAGTGCTGCTGTTTCATCTAATTTTGTCTGAATCACTCCTTCTAACAGTATTTTTACTTTGAAACGACACTTTGAGTTAGAAAATGTAGTCAGAACAGGTATTCATCGTAAGTGTCACTTTATGTCTGAAAAACATGTTTCATGTCACTTTCGAGCTCAGCTTCGCAAGATACGCTCAATTTGATCACTAAAGCTGTTAATATCGTTGTTTGTTACCAGTACAGCTGTTTCATCTAATTTTGTCTGAATCACGCCTTCTAACAGTATTTTTACTTTGAAACGACACTTTGAGTGAGAAAATGTAGTCTGAAAAGTAAGTGTCACTTTATGTCCCAAAAACATGTTTCATGTCACTTTCGAGCTCAGCTTCGCAAGATACGCTCAATTTGATCACTAAAGCTGTTAATAGCGTTGTCTGGCTCAGGGAATGTTGATTTTGATGTCATTTCATGTAACTGCGCTCATTTGTTACCAGTACAGCTGTTTCATCTAATTTTGTCTGAATCACTCCTTCTAACAGTATTTTTACTTTGAAACGGCACTTTGAGTTAAAAATGTAGTCTGAACAGTAAGTGTCACTTTATGTCTCAAAAACTTGTTTCATGTCACTTTCGAGCTCAGCTTCGCAAGATACGCTCAATTTGATCACTAAAGCTGTTAATATCGTTGTTTGTTACCAGTGCTGCTGTTTCATCTAATTTTGTCTGAATCACTCCTTCTAACAGTATTTTTACTTTGAAACGACACTTTGAGTTAGAAAATGTAGTCAGGACAGGTATTCACTGTAAGTGTCACTTTATGTCTCAAAAACATGTTTCATGTCACTTTCGAGCTCAGCTTCGCAAGATACGCTCAATTTGATCACTAAAGCTGTTAATATCGTTGTTTGTTACCAGTACAGCTGTTTCATCTAATTTTGTCTGAATCACGCCTTCTAACAGTATTTTTACTTTGAAACGACACTTTGAGTGAGAAAATGTAGTCTGAAAAGTAAGTGTCACTTTATGTCCCAAAAACATGTTTCATGTCACTTTCGAGCTCAGCTTCGCAAGATACGCTCAATTTGATCACTAAAGCTGTTAATAGCGTTGTCTGGCTCAGGGAATGTTGATTTTGATGTCATTTCATGTAACTGCGCTCATTTGTTACCAGTACAGCTGTTTCATCTAATTTTGTCTGAATCACTCCTTCTAACAGTATTTTTACTTTGAAACGGCACTTTGAGTTAAAAATGTAGTCTGAACAGTAAGTGTCACTTTATGTCTCAAAAACTTGTTTCATGTCACTTTCGAGCTCAGCTTCGCAAGATACGCTCAATTTGATCACTAAAGCTGTTAATATCGTTGTTTGTTACCAGTGCTGCTGTTTCATCTAATTTTGTCTGAATCACTCCTTCTAACAGTATTTTTACTTTGAAACGACACTTTGAGTTAGAAAATGTAGTCAGGACAGGTATTCACTGTAAGTGTCACTTTATGTCTCAAAAACATGTTTCATGTCACTTTCGAGCTCAGCTTCGCAAGATACGCTCAATTTGATCACTAAAGCTGTTAATAGCGTTGTTTGTTACCAGTGCTGCTGTTTCATCTAATTTTGTCTGAATCACTCCTTCTAACAGTATTTTTACTTTGAAACGACACTTTGAGTTAGAAAATGTAGTCAGAACAGGTATTCATTGTAAGTGTCACTTTATGTCTGAAAAACATGTTTCATGTCACTTTCGAGCTCAGCTTCGCAAGATACGCTCAATTTGATCACTAAAGCTGTTAATAGCGTTGTCTGGCTCAGGGAATGTTGATTTTGATGTCATTTCATGTAACTGCGCTCATTTGTTACCAGTACAGCTGTTTCATCTAATATTGTCTGAATCACTCCTTCTAACAGTATTTTTACTTTGAAACGGCACTTTCAGTTAGAAAATGTAGTCTGAACAGTAAGTGTCATTTTATGTCTCAAAAACATGTTTCATGTCACTTTCGAGCTCAGCTTCGCAAGATACGCTCAATTTGATCACTAAAGCTGTTAATATCGTTGTTTGTTACCAGTACAGCTGTTTCATCTAATTTTCTCTGAATCACGCCTTCTAACAGTATTTTTACTTTGAAACGACACTTTGAGTGAGAAAATGTAGTCTGAAAAGTAAGTGTCACTTTATGTCCCAAAAACATGTTTCATGTCACTTTCGAGCTCAGCTTCGCAAGATACGCTCAATTTGATCACTAAAGCTGTTAATAGCGTTTTCTGGCTCAGGGAATGTTGATTTTGATGTCATTTCATGTAACTGCGCTCATTTCTTACCAGTACAGCTGTTTCATCTAATTTTGTCTGAATCACTCCTTCTAACAGTATTTTTACTTTGAAACGACACTTTGAGTTAGAAAATGTATTCGGAACAGGTACTCACTGTAAGTGTCACTTTATGTCTCAAAAACATGTTTCATGTCACTTTCGAGCTCAGCTTCGCAAGATACGCTCAATTTGATCACTAAAGCTGTTAATAGCGTTGTCTGGCTCAGGGAATGTTGATTTTGATGTCATTTCATGTAACTGCGCTTATTTGTTACCAGTGCTGCTGTTTCATCTAATTTTGTCTGAATCACTCCTTCTAACAGTATTTTTACTTTGAAACGACACTTTGAGTTAGAAAATGTAGTCAGGACAGGTATTCACTGTAAGTGTCACTTTATGTCTCAAAAACATGTTTCATGTCACTTTCGAGCTCAGCTTCGCAAGATACGCTCAATTTGATCACTAAAGCTGTTAATAGCGTTGTTTGTGACCAGTTCTGCTGTTTCATCTAATTTTGTCTGAATCACTCCTTCTAACAGTATTTTTCCTTTGAAACGACACTTTGAGTTAGAAAATGTAGTCAGGACAGAATATCAGTTTGAATAAAGTTGAAAATTTACATATAAAGATTTCAGCTTTAAAAAAGTTGAAAACTTTCATGAAGTATTTCAGCTTTGAAAAAGTTGAAAACTTTCATGAAAAGATTTCATTTTCAAAAAAGTTCAAAATTTACATGAAAAGATTTCTGTTTCAAAAAAGTTGAAAATTTCAAGCTTTTAAAAAGTTGAAAACTTTCATGAAAAGATTTCGGCTTCAAAAAAGTTGAAAATTTTCATGAAGTAATTCGGCTTCAAAAAAGTTGAAAATTTTAATGACAGGATTTTGGCTTTAAAAAAGTTGAAAATTTACATGAAAAGATTTCTTCTTCAAAAAAGTTTAAAATTTTCATGAAAAGATTTCAGCTTCAAAAAAGTTGAAAATTTTCATGAAGTAATTCGGCTTCAAAAAAGTTGAAAATTTTCATGACGTTTTTCTGCTTCAAAAAAGTTACAAATTTTCATGAAAAGATTTATGCTTCAAAAAAGTTGAACATTCTCATGAAAAGATTTCGGCTTCAAAAAAGTTGAACATTTTCATGAAGTATTTCGGCTTCAAAAAAGTTGAAAATTTACAGAAAAGATTTCTGCTTCAAAAAAGTTGAAAATTTTCATGAAAAGATTTCTGCTTCAAAAAAGTTGAAGATCTTCATGAAACGATTTCTGCTTCAAAAAAGTTGAACATTTTTATGACAGGATTTTGGCTTTAAAAAAGTTAAAAATTTTCCTGAAGTATTTTGGCTTCAAAAAAGTTGAAAATTTTCATAAAGTATTTTGGCTTCAAAAAAGTTGAAATTTTATATGAAAAGATTTCGGCTTCAAAAAAGTTGAAAATTTTCATGAAAAGGTTTCATTTTCAAAAAAGTTGATAATTTTCATGAAAAGATTTCTGCTTCAAAAAAGTTGAAAATTTTCATGAAAAGATTTTGGCTTCAAAAAAGTTGAAAATTTCCATGAAAAGATTTCAGCTTCAACAAATTTGAAATTTTTCATGAAAAGAGTTCGGCTTCAAAAAAGTTGAAGATTTTCATGAAGTATTTCGGCTTCAAAAAAGTTGAAAATTGAAATGAAAAGTTTTCTACTTCAAAAAAGTGTAAAATTTACATGAAAAGATTTCTGTTTCAAAAAAGTTGAAAATTTCAAGCTTTTTAAAAAGTTGAAAATTTTCATGAAAAGATTTCGGCTTCAAAAAAGTTGAAAATTTACATGAAAAGATTTCTGCTTCAAAAAAGTTGAAGATTTTCATGAAAAGATTTCTGCTTCAAAAAAGTTGAAAATTTTCATGAAAAGATTTTGGCTTCAAAAAAGTTGAAAATTTTCATGAAAAGATTTCTGCTTCAAAAAAGTTGAAAATTTTCATGAAAAGATTTCTGCTTCAAAAAAGTTGAAAATTTTCATGAAAAGATTTCGGCTTCAAAAAAGTTGAAAATTTACATGAAAAGATTTCTGCTTCAAAAAAGTTGAAGATTTTCATGAAAAGATTTCTGCTTCAAAAAAGTTGAAAATTTTCATGAAAAGATTTCTGCTTCAAAAAAGTTGAAAATTTTCATGAAAAGATTTCTGCTTCAAAAAAGTTGAAAATTTTCATGAAAAGATTTCTGCTTCAAAAAAGTTGAAGATCTTCATGAAACGATTTCTGCTTCAAAAAAGTTGAACATTTTTATGACAGGATTTTGTCTTTAAAAAAGTTAAAAATTTTCATAAAGTATTTTGGCTTCAAAAAAGTTGAAGTTTTACATGAAAAGATTTCGGCTTCAAAAAAGTTGAAAATTTTCATGAAAAGGTTTCATTTTCAAAAAAGTTGAACATTCTCCTGAAAAGATTTCGGCTTCAAAAAAGTTGAAAATTTTCATGAAAAGGTTTCATTTTCAAAAAAGTTGAACATTCTCCTGAAAAGATTTCGGCTTCAAAAAAGGTGAAGATTTTCATGAAAAGATTTCGGCTTCAAAAAAGTTACAAATTTTCATGAAAAGATTTCTGCTTCAAAAAAGTTGAACATTCTCCTGAAAAGATTTCGGCTTCAAAAAAGTTGAAAATTTTCATGAAAAGATTTCTGCTTCAAAAAAGTTGAAAATTTTCATGACAGGATTTTGGCTTTAAAAAAGTTAAAAATTTTCATGAAGTATTTTGGCTTCAAAAAAGTTGAAATTTTACATGAAAAGATTTCTGCTTCAAAAAAGATGAACATTTTCATGAAAAGGTTTCATTTTCAAAAAAGTTGATAATTTTCATGAAAAGATTTCTGCTTCAAAAAAGTTGAAAATTTCCATGAAAAGATTTCAGCTTCAACAAATTTGAAATTTTCCATGAAAAGAGTTCGGCTTCAAAAAAGTTGAAGGTTTTCATGAAGTATTTCGGCTTCAAAAAAGTTGAAAATTTGAATGAAAAGATTTCTGCTTCAAAAAAGTGTAAAATTTTCATGAAAAGATTTCTGCTTCAAAAAAGTTGAAAATTTTCATGAAAAGATTTCGGCTTCAAAAAAGTTGAAAATTTTCATGAAAAGATTTCTGCTTCAAAAAAGTTGAAAATTTTCATGAAAAGATTTCTGCTTCAAAAAAGTTGAAGATCTTCATGAAACGATTTCTGCTTCAAAAAAGTTGAACATTTTTATGACAGGATTTTGTCTTTAAAAAAGTTAAAAATTTTCATAAAGTATTTTGGCTTCAAAAAAGTTGAAGTTTTACATGAAAAGATTTCGGCTTCAAAAAAGTTGAAAATTTTCATGAAAAGGTTTCATTTTCAAAAAAGTTGAACATTCTCCTGAAAAGATTTCGGCTTCAAAAAAGTTGAAAATTTTCATGAAAAGGTTTCATTTTCAAAAAAGTTGAACATTCTCCTGAAAAGATTTCGGCTTCAAAAAAGGTGAAGATTTTCATGAAAAGATTTCGGCTTCAAAAAAGTTACAAATTTTCATGAAAAGATTTCTGCTTCAAAAAAGTTGAACATTCTCCTGAAAAGATTTCGGCTTCAAAAAAGTTGAAAATTTTCATGAAAAGATTTCTGCTTCAAAAAAGTTGAAAATTTTCATGACAGGATTTTGGCTTTAAAAAAGTTAAAAATTTTCATAAAGTATTTTGGCTTCAAAAAAGTTGAAGTTTTACATGAAAAGATTTCTGCTTCAAAAAAGTTAGAAAATTTTCATGAAAAGGTTTCATTTTCAAAAAAGTTGATAATTTTCATGAAAAGATTTCTGCTTCAAAAAAGTTGAAAATTTTCATGAAAAGATTTCGGCTTCAAAAACGTTAAAAATTTTCATGAAGTATTTCAGATTCAAAAAAGTTGAAAATTTTCATGAAAAGATTTCGGCTTCAAAAAAGTTGAACATTTTCATGAAAAGATTTTGGCTTCAAAAAAGTTAAAAATATTCATGAAGTATTTCAGCTTCAAAAAAGTTGAAAACTTTCATGAAGTTTTTCGGCTTCAAAAGAGTTGAAAATTTACATGAAAAGATTTCTGCTTCAAAAAAGTTGAAGATTTTCATGAAAAGATTTCTGCTTCAAAAAAGTTGAAGATCTTCATGAAACGATTTCTGCTTCAAAAAAGTTGAACATTTTCATGACAGGATTTTGGCTTTAAAAAAGTTAAAAATTTTCCTGAAGTATTTTGGCTTCAAAAAAGTTGAAAATTTTCATGAAGTATTTTGGCTTCAAAAAAGTTGAAATTTTACATGAAAAGATTTCGGCTTCAAAAAAGATGAACATTTTCATGAAAAGGTTTCATTTTCAAAAAAGTTGATAATTTTCATGAAAAGATTTCTGCTTCAAAAAAGTTGAAAATTTCCATGAAAAGATTTCAGCTTCAACAAATTTGAAATTTTCCATGAAAAGAGTTCGGCTTCAAAAAAGTTGAAGATTTTCATGAAGTATTTCGGCTTAAAAAAGTTGAAAATTTGAATGAAAAGATTTCTGCTTCAAAAAAGTGTAAAATTTTCATGAAAAGATTTCTGCTTCAAAAAAGTTGAAAATTTTCATGAAAAGATTTCTGCTTCAAAAAAGTTGAACATTCTCCTGAAAAGATTTCGGCTTCAAAAAAGTTGAAAATTTTCATGAAAAGATTTCTGCTTCAAAAAAGTTGATAATTTTCATGAAAAGATTTCTGCTTCAAAAAAGTTGAAAATTTTCATGAAAAGATATCGGCTTCAAAAAAGTTGAACATTTTCATGAAGTATTTTGGCTTCAAAAAAGTTGAAAATTTTCATGAAAAGATTTCGGCTTCAAAAAAGGTGAAGATTTTCATGAAAAGATTTCGGCTTCAAAAAAGTTACAAATTTTCATGAAAAGATTTCTGCTTCAAAAAAGTTGAACATTCTCCTGAAAAGATTTCGGCTTCAAAAAAGTTGAAAATTTTCATGAAAAGATTTCTGCTTCAAAAAAGTTGAAGATCTTCATGAAACGATTTCTGCTTCAAAAAAGTTGAACATTTTTATGACAGGATTTTGGCTTTAAAAAAGTTAAAAATTTTCATGAAAAGGTTTCATTTTCAAAAAAGGTGAAGATTTTCATGAAAAGATTTCTGCTTCAAAAAAGTTGAAAATTTTCATGAAGTATTTCGGTTTCAAAAAAGTTGAAAATTTTCCTAAAGTATTTCTGCTTCAGAAAGTTGAAAATTTTCATGACAGGATTTTGGCTTCAAAAAATTTGAAAATTTTGATGAAAAGATTTCTGCTTCAAAAAAGTTCAAAATTTTCATGAAAAGATTTCGGCTTTAACAAAGTTGAAAACTTTCATGAAAAGATTTCGGCTTCAAAAAATTTAAAAATTTTCATGAAGTATTTCGGCTTCAAAAAAGTTTAAAATTTACATGAAAAGATTTCTGCTTCAAAGAAGTTGAACATTTTCATGAAGTATTTCACATTCAAAAAAGTTGAAAATTTTCATGAAAAGATTGCGGCTTCAAAAAAGTTGAAAATTTTCATGAAAAGATTTCTGCTTCAAAAAGGTTGAAAATTTTCATGAAAAGATTTCTGCTTCAAAAAGGTTGAAAATTTTTATGAAAAGATTTCGGCTTCAAAAAAGTTGAAGATTTTCATGAAAATATTTCGGCTTCAACAAAGTTGAAAATTTTCATGACAGGATTTTGGCTTTAAAAAAGGTAAAAATTTTCATGAAGTATTTCGGCTTCAAAAAGGTTGAAAACTTTCATGAAGTATTTCTGCTTCAAAAAAGTTCAAAATTTTCATGAAAAGATTTCGGCTTGAAAAAAGTTGAAAACTTTCATGAAAAGATTTCGGCTTCAAAAAAGTCAAAGATTTTTATGAAGTATTTCGGCTTCAAAAAAGTTGAACATTTTCATGAAAATCTTCGACTTTCTTCATGCTGGCTGAGTTTTTCTTTGTTCTACCTTTTGAAATCAATTTATTTTATGATTGAATATTCCAAGTATTCTTTAAATATCTTGTTTTTGATTACCACCAATCACTATTTCCATTTTTACTTTCATGCTTTATGAACAAAAATAGTTTTTTTATTACTACATCAAGTTTACACACATGGGTCAAAAATGACCCATACATCCAAGTGTGATTTAAAATTAAATGAATTAATACTATAATAATAATTTGTTTCAAGTAATTACTTTAGCAGTGAGTGGAGCCAAACACTTATGTATTTCATATTTGCAACATGTTTATTTGTCATTTTGTCACACATACACATACCTCTGATAACAGATAACACGGCTGTTGAACTGAACTGTATCTGTAATTTAACAACTGTAAACTGGTGAATGTGACCAAACAAAATGAAATACAACTGAACACATCACTAGAGCACAAATTGCCATCTCAATTTTGACATGCCTCACAAATGATCACTAAGAGTTTGTGCTCCTTGCACACAGGCCTGGTGCACTGGGAACACTAGCTGCTGACTTTTCTGTCTTTGGTAACTGGGCAGATCGTGCACCTCTTCCTCTTCCTTTGGCCCTCCTGTCTGATGTCCTCTTGTGGCTGGGTGGTGGCTGTGTTTTGTTTTTTAAACCCACATCTTCCCATTGTTTCTTCTTCTGACTGCTGTCATCCACTGCTTTGTCATCATGCATAGTGCTCAGGAGGACAACAGCTTTTCCCTTCTTCTGCACATAGCTCACCATGGTCATGTTGCCATTGAATCCGAATTCTGAGCTATGAATCTCCCGTGATTTGGATGGCTTCATGATAGGTGGTATGTCCGATTTGTTCTGGCAAAGAGTCCCAACAATGGTCAGGTTCTTCTCGAGGAGCTTCTCAGCCAGCGGGACACTGGTGAAGAAGTTGCTAATTGTGATGTTGCGACCTATGAGAGGGGGAAAAGATTGTAAATTTACTCGACATGGAATTCTTTAAACTCTAACGCCATAATCTGTTGCATTGCATTGCATTTTATTCTGTTTTACTATTTTGCTTACAGAGAAATCAAATAAAAAAATAAAATACACATTATTAAAGATTGGGAAAAAGTATGTAGGTATTGTGCTAAAACTTAATACATTAGTTTCTCTATTGTACTTTACATTCACCTGTCTGTCTGATTCCACTGCACAATTGCTGGACGACATTCTCTCCAAGGTTCCTCTGAACCTGGCTGTCTCCCGGTATAGACAATTCCATCTATTGCATAAGGTACCCTTGCGTCGCACATCCAGAAGATTTTTATCCCATATTTTGCAGGCTTGCTGGGCATGTGTTGCCGTAACTTGCACCTGCCTCGGAATGGCACAAGCTGCTCATCTATGGTGACACAGTCACTGGGGATGAACTTTCTTCTGCAGTTGTCCAGGAAACAGTCCCACACGTACCTAAATGTCGCCATGTGGTGTGTTTCCAGTCGCAGAGCCCTGGTCCTCTTGTCGTCAAACCGTATGACGCGGCGGATATCTTCATATCTCCTAAGCCCCATGGTGGCCTTGTAAATTGGATTTTGCAGCGGATCCACAAACAGCTCCTGCAAGGCCACATCCCAGCTCTTCTCCCCCCCTGCAAGAATTGATGAAGGCCATCAATTCTTCTTTATCAATGCTTCTCCACTCTTTCCCTTTTGCTGTGGCTGTTCTTCGTCCCTCTAAGTTGGTACATATTAGAACCTCCTCAATGATGTTGTCACTCATGAACATATCCCAGGCATCTTTTGGTGAAACAGCTGGTGATCCAGGTGTAGGTCCTGGGCAGCTCCTCAGAATGTTATGGCTTCTTGTTCTGCCATGAATGGGGGGATTCTCATTCCAGTAAGATCCGTTTTTACTCAATCTATTGGACTGGGTCTGAGTTTCCTCTTCAGAGGACTCATCAGATGAGTCTTCTGTATCATCAGAGGAGTCTTCTTCATGGATTCCCAGACACACCCACAACTCCAGCTTGACCCTCTGGCAAATATTCTGGGTCATCATCATCAGAAATTTCAGACTCTGAATCAAGACAAATTGCCTCCTCATCTGGTTCTTCCTGCAGCATCGCTACAACCATCTCAGTAGTAAATCTGGGACCAGCCATACTCTGGATAAAGAAAATCAAAAGCACAATAAAATTTTCAGATGCACATCAATATACATACACATACATAGAGTTTTATTTTGGTGACTTGGCTAAGTAGCTTAGCTAAGTACTTTGCTAAGTAGCCTAGCAATCTACATAATAGTTAGCTAACTACAATAGAATTAGCTAACTAAAATAGAAGTGTCAACAGCTAGCTAGCTAATAGTAATTACTTGTAACTTTCTGACAAGTAATGTACTCACTCTCAAGGTAACCTAAACCTAATCAAATGTTATGTACAGTTATCTTTCACAATTGTCATCAAATATTTTCTAAAGTGATGTTAGAACAATTTAAAAACAATACTTACATGTATTAGATGTTCCAAGGGAGCTGTGCTGAGCTGTGAAATGTCTGAAACAACCACGTTTCACAGCAAATGCTATAGTAAATGCATGTGGGTCGTTTCTGACCCATGTGTGTAAACTTGATGTAGAAATACAAAAGCTGTGCTCGTTCATAAAGTAAGAAAGGAAAAATACAAATGATGATTTGTGCTTAACAAAAACAAGATATTTACTGCATACTTGGAAAAGTAAATGATAAAATGTATTTATTTCAAAGATATATCATAGAAACACTCAGCCATACATGAAATAACATAGAAAGTGGATTCATTTTTGACCCATGTTGTGCATTAGAAGGGTAATGATACAAAAATGTTTTTTATTCAAAAAGTAAGAAAGGAAAAAATAAAATAAGGATGTATGATGATCAAAAACAAGTTAATTGAGGAATACCTTGAATACTGAATGAAGAGATGAATTTATTGCAAAGATGTAGAAAATAAAAACTCAACCGGGTCACTTTGACATTTTTAAAGCAGAAATACTTCATGAAAGTTTTAGACTTTTTTGATGCCGAAATAGTTCATGAAAATTTTCAACTTTTTTGAAGCCAAAATCTTTTCATGAAAATTTTCAACTTTTTTGAAGCCGAAATCTTTTCATGTGAATTTTCAACTTTTTTGAAGCCGAAATCTTTTCATGAAAATTTTCAACTTTTTTGAAGCAGAAATCTTTTCATGAACTACTTTGACTTTTTTGAAGCCGAAATACTTGATGAAAATTTTAAACTTTTTTGAAGCCGAAATCTTTTCATGAAAATTTTCAACTTTTTTGAAGCCGAAATCTTTTCATGAAAATTTTCAACTTTTTGGAGCCGAAATCTTGTCATGAAAATTTTCAACTTTTTTGAAGCAGAAATCTTTTCAAGAAAATCTTTGACTTTTTTGAAGTCTAAATCTTTTCATGAAAATTTTCAACTTTTTTGAAGCCGAAATCTTTTCATGAAAATTTTCAACTTTTTGAAATAGAAATCTTTTCATGAAAATTTTCAACTTTTTTGATGCCGAAATCTTTTAATGTAAATCTTCAACTTTTTTGAAGCCGAAATACTTCATGAAAGTTTTCAACTTTTTTGAAGCCGAAATCTTTTCATGAACATTTTAAACTTTTTTGAAGCCGAAATCTTTTCATGAAAATGTTCAACTTTTTTGAAGCAGAAATGTTTTCATGAAAATCTTCGACTTTTTTGCAGCCGAAATACTTCATGAAAATTTTCAACTTTTTTGAAGCCGAATTACTTGATGAAAATTCTTATCTTTTTTAAAGCCATAATGCTGTCATGAAAATTTTCAACTTTTTTGAAGCTGAAATCTTTTCATGAAAATTTTCAACTTTTTTGAAGCTGAAGTCTTTTCATGTGAATTTTCAACTTTTTTGAAGCCGAAATCTTTTCATGAAAATTTTCAACTTTTTTGAAGCAGAAATCTTTTCATGAAATACTTTGACTTTTTTGAAGCCGAAATACTTGATGAAAATTTTAAACTTTTTTGAAGCCGAAATCTTTTCATGAAAATTTTCAACTTTTTTGAAGCCGAAATCTTTTCATGAAAATTTTCAACTTTTTGGAGCCGAAATCTTGTCATGAAAATTTTCAACTTTTTTGAAGCAGAAATCTTTTCAAGAAAATCTTTGACTTTTTTGAAGTCTAAATCTTTTCATGAAAATTTTCAACTTTTTTAAAGCCATAATGCTGTCATGAAAATTTTCAACTTTTTTGAAGCTGAAATCTTTTCATGAAAATTTTCAACTTTTTTGAAGCTGAAATCATTTCATGTAAATTTTCAACTTTTTTGAAGCCGAAATCTTTTCATGAAAATTTTCAACTTTTTTGAAGCCGAAATCTTTTCATGAAAATGGTCAACTTTTTTGAAGCCGAAATCTTTTCATGAAATACTTTGACTTTTTTGAAGCCGAAATACTTGATGAAAATTTTAAACTTTTTTGAAGCCAAAATCTTTTCATGAAAATTTTCAACTTTTTTGAAGCCGAAATCTTTTCATGAAAATTTTCAACTTTTTGGAGCCGAAATCTTGTCATGAAAATTTTCAACTTTTTTGAAGCAGAAATCTTTTCAAGAAAATCTTTGACTTTTTTGAAGTCTAAATCTTTTCATGAAAATTTTCAACTTTTTTAAAGCCATAATGCTGTCATGAAAATTTTCAACTTTTTTGAAGCTGAAATCTTTTCATGAAAATTTTCAACTTTTTTGAAGCTGAAATCATTTCATGTAAATTTTCAACTTTTTTGAAGCCGAAATCTTTTCATGAAAATTTTCAACTTTTTTGAAGCCGAAATCTTTTCATGAAAATGGTCAACTTTTTTGAAGCCGAAATCTTTTCATGAAATACTTTGACTTTTTTGAAGCCGAAATACTTGATGAAAATTTTAAACTTTTTTGAAGCCGAAATCTTTTCATGAAAATTTTCAACTTTTTTGAAGCCGAAATCTTTTCATGAAAATTTTCAACTTTTTGGAGCCGAAATCTTGTCATGAAAATTTTTACCTTTCTTAAAGCCAAAATCCTGTCATGAAAATTTTCAACTTTTTTGAAGCAGAAATCTTTTCAAGAAAATCTTTGACTTTTTTGAAGCTGAAATCTTTTCATGAAAATCTTGAACTTTTTTGAAGCCGAAATACTTGATGAAAATTTTCAACTTTTTTGGAGTCTAAATCTTTTCATGAAAATTTTCAACTTTTTTGAAGCCGAAATACTTCATGAAAGTTTTTGAATTTTTTGAAGCCGAAATCTTTTAATGAAAATTTTCAACTTTTTTGAAGCAGAAATCTTTTCATGAAAATCTTCTACTTTTTTGAAGTCGAAATAGTTCATGAAACTTTTCAACCTTTTTGAAGCCGAAATCTTTTCATGAAAATTTTCAAGTTTTTTGAAGCCGAAATACTTCATGAAAGTTTTTGAATTTTTTGAAGCCGAAATCTTTTAATGAAAATTTTCAACTTTTTTGAAGCAGAAATCTTTTCATGAAATACTTCGACTTTTTTGAAGCCGAAATACTTGATGAAAATTCTTACCTTTTTTAAAGCCATAATGCTGTCATGAAAATTTTCAACTTTTTTGAAGCTGAAATCTTTTCATAAAAATTTTCAACTTTTTTGAAGCCGAAATCTTTTCATGAAAATTTTCAACTTTTTTGAAGCAGAAATCTTTTCATGAAATACTTTGACTTTTTTGAAGCTGAAATCTTTTCATGAAAATTTTTACCTTTTTTAAAGCCCAAATCCTGTCATGAAAATTTTCAACTTTTTGGAGCCGAAATCTTGTCATGAAAATTTTTACCTTTTTTAAAGCCAAAATCCTGTCATGAAAATTTTCAACATTTTTGAAGCAGAAATCTTTTGATGAAAATCATTGACTTTTTTGAAGCCGAAATACTTCATGAAAATTTTCAACTTTTTTGAAGCAGAAATCTTTTCATGAAAATTTTCAACTTTTTTGATGCCGAAATAGTTCATGAAAATTTTCAACTTTTTGTAAGCCGAAATCTTTTCATGAAAATCTTCGACTTTTTTGAAGCTGAAATACTTCATGAAAGTTTTCAACCTTTTTGAAGCCGAAATACTTTATAAAATGTTTTACCTTTTTTAAAGCAAAAATCCTGTCATGAAAATTTTCAACTTTTTTGAAGCCTAAATCTTTTCATGAAAATTTTCAACTTTTTTAATGCCGAAATAGTTCATGAAAATTTTCAAGTTTTTGAAGCAGAAATCTTTTCATGAAAATCTTAGACTTTTTTGAAGTCGAAAAAATTCATGAACATTTTCAACTTTTTTGAAGCCGAAATCTTTTCATGAAAATTTTCAAGTTTTTGAAGTAGAAATCTTTTCATGAAAATCTTAGACTTTTTTGAAGTCGAAAAAATTCATGAACATTTTCAACTTTTTTGAAGTGTAAATCTTTTCATGAAAATTTTCAACTTTTTTGAAGCCGAAATCTTTTCATGAAAATTTTCAACTTTTTTGAAGCCGAAATACTTCATGAAAATTTTCAACTTTTTTGAAGCAGAAATCTTTTAATGTAAATTTTCAACTTTTTTGATGCCGAAATAGTTCATGAAAATTTTCAACTTTTTTGAAGCAGAAATCTTTTCATGAAAATTGTCAACTTTTTTGAAGCAGAAATCTTTTGATGAAAATTTTTAACTTTTTTGAAGTCGAAAAAATACATGAACATTTTCAACTTTTTTGAAGTCTAAATCTTTTCATGAAAATTTTCAACTTTTTGAAGCCGAAATCTTTTCATGAAAATTTTCAACTTTTTTGAAGCCGAAATCTTTTAATGTAAATTTTCAACTTTTTTGATGCCGAAATAGTTCATGAAAATTTTCAACATTTTTGAAGCCGAAATCTATTCATGAAAATGTTCGACTTTTTTGACGTCGAAAAAATTCATGAACATTTTCAACTTTTTTGAAGTGTAAATCTTTTCATGAAAATTTTCAACTTTTTTGAAGCCGAAATCTTTTCATGAAAATCTTAGACTTTTTTGAAGTCGAAAAAATACATGAAAATTTTCAACTTTTTTGATGCCGAAATAGTTCATGAAAATTTTCAACATTTTTGAAGCCGAAATCTATTCATGAAAATGTTCGATTTTTTTGACGTCGAAAAAATTCATGAACATTTTCAACTTTTTTGAAGTGTAAATCTTTTCATGAAAATTTTCAACTTTTTTGAAGCTTAAATCTTTTCATGAAAACTTTCAACTTTTTTGAAGCCGAAATACTTCATGAAAATTTTCAAATTTTTTAAAGCCAAAATCCTGTCATGAAAAATTTATACTTTTTTGAAGCAAAATTCTTTTCATGAAAATTTTCGACTTTATTCAAACTGATATTCTACATTTTCTAACTCAAAGTGTAGTTTCAAAGTAAAAATACTGTTAGAAGGAGTGATTCAGACAAAATTAGATGAAACAGCTGTACTGGTAACAAACAATGATATTAACAGCTTTAGTGATCAAATTGAGCGTATCTTGGGAAGCTGAGCTCGAAAGTGACATGAAACATGTTTTTCAAACATAAAGTGACAGTGACAGTGAATACCTGTTCTGACTACATTTTCTAACTCAAAGTGTCGTTTCAAAGTAAAAATACTGTTAGAAGGAGTGATTCAGACAAAATTAGATGAAACAACTGTACTGGTAACAAATGACCCCAGTTACATGAAATGACATCAAAATCAACATTCCCTGAGCCAGACAACGCTATTAACAGCTTTAGTGATCAAATTGAGCGTATCTTGCGAAGCTGAGCTCGAAAGTGACATGAAACATGTTTTTGAGACATAAAGTGACACTTACAGTGAATACCTGTCCTGACTACATTTTCTAACTGAAAGCGTCGTTTCAAAGTAAAAATACTGTTAGAAGGAGTGATTCAGACAAAATTAGATGAAACAGCTGTACTGGTAACAAACAACGATATTAACAGCTTTAGTGATCAAATTGAGCGTATCTTGCGAAGCTGAGCTCGAAAGTGACATGAAACATGTTTTTCAGACAAAAAGTGACACTTACTGTTCAGACTGCATTTTCTAACTCAAAGTGTCGTTTCAAAGTAAAAATACTGTTAGAAGGAGTTTTTCAGGCAAAATTAGATGAAACAGCTGTAGTGGTAAAAAATGAGCGCAGTTACATGAAATGACATCAAAATCAACATTCCCTGAGCCAGACAACGCTATTAACAGCTTTAGTGATCAAATTGAGCGTATCTTGCGAAGCTGAGCTCGAAAGTGACATGAAACATGTTTTTGAGACATAAAGTGACACTTACTGTTCAGACTACATTTTCTAACTCAAAGTGTCGTTTCAAAGTAAAAATACTGTTAGAGGGAGTGATTCAGACAAAATTAGATGAAACAGCTGTAGTGGTAACAAATGAGCGCAGTTACATGAAATGACATCAAAATCAACATTCCCTGAGCCAGACAACGCTATTAACAGCTTTAGTGATCAAATTGAGCGTATCTTGCGAAGCTGAGCTCGAAAGTGACATGAAACATGTTTTTGAGACATAAAGTGACACTTACTGTTCAGACTACATTTTCTAACTCAAAGTGTCGTTTCAAAGTAAAAATACTGTTAGAGGGAGTGATTCAGACAAAATTAGATGAAACAGCTGTAGTGGTAACAAATGAGCGCAGTTACATGAAATGACATTAAAATCAACATTCCCTGAGCCAGACAACGCTATTAACAGCTTTAGTGATCAAATTGAGCGTATCTTGCGAAGCTGAGCTCGAAAGTGACATGAAACATGTTTTTGAGACATAAAGTGACACTTACTGTTCAGACTACATTTTCTAACTCAAAGTGTCGTTTCAAAGTAAAAATACTGTTAGAGGGAGTGATTCAGACAAAATTAGATGAAACAGCTGTAGTGGTAACAAATGAGCGCAGTTACATGAAATGACATTAAAATCAACATTCCCTGAGCCAGACAACGCTATTAACAGCTTTAGTGATCAAATTGAGCGTATCTTGCGAAGCTGAGCTCGAAAGTGACATGAAACATGTTTTTGAGACATAAAGTGACACTTACTGTTCAAAACATGTTTCATGTCACTTTCGAGCTCAGCTTCGCAAGATACGCTCAATTTGATCACTAAAGCTGTTAATAGCGTTGTTTGTTACCAGTGCTGCTGTTTCATCTAATTTTGTCTGAATCACTCCTTCTAACAGTATTTTTACTTTGAAACGACACTTTGAGTTAGAAAATGTAGTCTGAACAGGTATTCATTGTAAGTGTCACTTTATGTCTGAAAAACATGTTTCATGTCACTTTCGAGCTCAGCTTCGCAAGATACGCTCAATTTGATCACTAAAGCTGTTAATATCGTTGTTTGTTACCAGTACAGCTGTTTCATCTAATTTTGTCTGAATCACTCCTTCTAACAGTATTTTTACTTTGAAACGGCACTTTGAGTTAAAAATGTAGTCTGAACAGTAAGTGTCACTTTATGTCTCAAAAACTTGTTTCATGTCACTTTCGAGCTCAGCTTCGCAAGATACGCTCAATTTGATCACTAAAGCTGTTAATATCGTTGTTTGTTACCAGTGCTGCTGTTTCATCTAATTTTGTCTGAATCACTCCTTCTAACAGTATTTTTACTTTGAAACGACACTTTGAGTGAGAAAATGTAGTCTGAAAAGTAAGTGTCACTTTATGTCCCAAAAACATGTTTCATGTCACTTTCGAGCTCAGCTTCGCAAGATACGCTCAATTTGATCACTAAAGCTGTTAATAGCGTTGTCTGGCTCAGGGAATGTTGATTTTGATGTCATTTCATGTAACTGCGCTCATTTGTTACCAGTACAGCTGTTTCATCTAATTTTGTCTGAATCACTCCTTCTAACAGTATTTTTACTTTGAAACGGCACTTTGAGTTAAAAATGTAGTCTGAACAGTAAGTGTCACTTTATGTCTCAAAAACTTGTTTCATGTCACTTTCGAGCTCAGCTTCGCAAGATACGCTCAATTTGATCACTAAAGCTGTTAATATCGTTGTTTGTTACCAGTGCTGCTGTTTCATCTAATTTTGTCTGAATCACTCCTTCTAACAGTATTTTTACTTTGAAACGACACTTTGAGTTAGAAAATGTAGTCAGGACAGGTATTCACTGTAAGTGTCACTTTATGTCTCAAAAACATGTTTCATGTCACTTTCGAGCTCAGCTTCGCAAGATACGCTCAATTTGATCACTAAAGCTGTTAATATCGTTGTTTGTTACCAGTGCTGCTGTTTCATCTAATTTTGTCTGAATCACTCCTTCTAACAGTATTTTTACTTTGAAACGACACTTTGAGTTAGAAAATGTAGTCAGAACAGGTATTCATTGTAAGTGTCACTTTATGTCTGAAAAACATGTTTCATGTCACTTTCGAGCTCAGCTTCGCAAGATACGCTCAATTTGATCACTAAAGCTGTTAATAGCGTTGTCTGGCTCAGGGAATGTTGATTTTGATGTCATTTCATGTAACTGCGCTCATTTGTTACCAGTACAGCTGTTTCATCTAATATTGTCTGAATCACTCCTTCTAACAGTATTTTTACTTTGAAACGGCACTTTCAGTTAGAAAATGTAGTCTGAACAGTAAGTGTCATTTTATGTCTCAAAAACATGTTTCATGTCACTTTCGAGCTCAGCTTCGCAAGATACGCTCAATTTGATCACTAAAGCTGTTAATATCGTTGTTTGTTACCAGTACAGCTGTTTCATCTAATTTTCTCTGAATCACGCCTTCTAACAGTATTTTTACTTTGAAACGACACTTTGAGTGAGAAAATGTAGTCTGAAAAGTAAGTGTCACTTTATGTCCCAAAAACATGTTTCATGTCACTTTCGAGCTCAGCTTCGCAAGATACGCTCAATTTGATCACTAAAGCTGTTAATAGCGTTTTCTGGCTCAGGGAATGTTGATTTTGATGTCATTTCATGTAACTGCGCTCATTTCTTACCAGTACAGCTGTTTCATCTAATTTTGTCTGAATCACTCCTTCTAACAGTATTTTTACTTTGAAACGACACTTTGAGTTAGAAAATGTAGAATATCAGTTTGAATAAAGTTGAAAATTTACATATAAAGATTTCAGCTTTAAAAAAGTTGAAAACTTTCATGAAGTATTTCAGCTTTGAAAAAGTTGAAAACTTTCATGAAGTATTTCGACTTCAAAAAAGTTCAAAATTTACATGAAAAGATTTCTGTTTCAAAAAATTTGAAAATTTCAAGCTTTTTAAAAAGTTGAAAATTTTCATGAAGTATTTTTGCTTCAAAAAGTTGAAAACTTTCATGAAAAGATTTCGGCTTCAAAAAAGTTGAAAATTTTAATGAAAACATTTCGGCTTCAAAAAAGTTAAAAATTTACATGAAAAGATTTCTGCTTCAAAATTTTCATGAAAAGATTCATGAAAAGATTTCGGATTTAAAAAAGTTTAAAATTTTAATGAAAACATTTCGGCTTCAAAAAAGTTAAAAATTTACATGAAAAGATTTCGGCTTCAAAAAAGTTGAAAATTTTCATGAAAAGATTTCGGTTTTAAAAAAGTTAAAAATTTACATGAAAATATTTCGGCTTCAAAAAAGTGTAAAATTTTCATGAAAAGGTTTCATTTTCAAAAAAGTTGATAATTTTCATGAAAAGATTTTTGTTTCAAAAAAGTGTAAAATTTTCATGGAAAGATTTCTGCTTCAAAAAAGTTGAAAATTTTCATGAAAAGATTTCTGCTTGAAAATGTTCATGAAAAGATTTTTGCTTCAACAAAGTTGAAAATTTTCATGAAAAGATTTCTGCTTCAAAAAAGTTGAAGATTTTCATGAAAAGATTTTTGCTTCAAAAAAGTTGAAGATCTTCATGAAACGATTTCTGCTTCAAAAAAGTTGAACATTTTCATGAAAAAATTTCTGCTTCAAAAAAGTTGAAAATTTTCATGAAGTATTTCGGTTTCAAAAAAGTTAAAAATTTACATGAAAAGATTTCGGCTTCAAAAAAGTTGAAAATTTTGATGAAAAGGTTTCATTTTCAAAAAAGTTGAAAATTTTGATGAAAAGATTTCTGCTTCAAAAAAGTTGAAAATTTTCATGACAAGATTTTGGCTTCAAAAAAGTTGAAAATTTCCATGAAAAGATTTCAGCTTCAACAAAATTGAAAATTTTCATGACAGGATTTTGGCTTTAAAAAAGTTGAAAATTTTCATGAAAAGATTTCTGTTTCAAAAAAGTTGAAAATTTTCATAAAAAGATTTCTGCTTCAAAAAAGTCGAAGATTTTCATGAAAAGATTTCGGCTTCAAAAAAGTCAAAAATTTTCATAAAGTATTTTGGTTTCAAAAAAGTTGAAAATTTACATGAAAAGATTTCAGCTTCAAAAAAGTTCAAAATTTTCATGAAAAGATTTCGGCTTCAAAAAAGTTTAACATTTCCATGAAGTATTTCTGCTTCAAAAAAGTTGAAGATTTTCATGAAAAGATTTTTGCTTCATAAAAGTTGAAGATCTTCATGAAACGATTTCTGCTTCAAAAAAGTTGAACATTTTCATGAAAACATTTCGGTTTCAAAAAAGTTAAAAATTTACATGAAAAGATTTCGGCTTCAAAAAAGTTGAAAATTTTGATGAAAAGGTTTCATTTTCAAAAAAGTTGATAATTTTTATGACAAGATTTCTGCTTCAAAAAAGTTGAAAATTTTCATGAAAAGATTTTGAATTCAAAAAAGTTGAAAATTTCTATGAAAAGATTTCTGCTTCAACAAAATTGAAATTTTTCATGAAAAGAGTTCGGCTTCATTAAAGTTGAAAATTTTCATGAAGTATTTCGGCTTCAAAAAAGTTGAAAATTTAAATGAAAAGTTTTCTGCTTCAAAAAAGTTGAAAAGTTTCATGACAGGATTTTGGCTTTAAAAAAGTTGAAAATTTACATGAAAAGATTTCTGCTTCAAAAAAGTTGAAAAGTTTCATGAAAAGATTTTGGCTTCAAAAAAGTTGAAAATTTTCATGAAGTAATTCGGCTTCAAAAAAGTTGAAAATTTTCATGAAGTATTTCAGCTTCAAAAAAGTTGAAAACTTTCATGAAGTTTTTCGGCTTCCAAAAAGTTGAAAACTTTCATGACGTTTTTCTGCTTTACAAAAGTTGAAGATTTTCATGAAGTATTTCGGCTTCAAAAAAGTTGAAAATTTTCATGAAAAGATTTCGGTTATAAAAAAGTTAAAAATTTACATGAAAAGATTTCGGCTTCAAAAAAGTTGAAAATTTTCATGAAAAGGTTTCATTTTCAAAAAAGTTGATAATTTTCATGAAAAGATTTCTGCTTCAAAAAAGTTGAAAATTTTCATGAAGTATTTCCGCGTCAAAAAAGTTGAAAATTTCAGGCTTTTTAAAAAGTTGAATATTTTCATGAAGTATTTCTGCTTCAAAAAGTTGAAAATTTTCATGAAAAGATTTTTGTTTCAAAAAAGTGTAAAATTTTCATGGAAAGATTTCTGCTTCAAAAAAGTTGAAAATTTTCATGAAAAGATTTCTGCTTGAAAATTTTCATGAAAAGATTTCTGCTTCAACAAAGTTGAAAATTTTCATGAAAAGATTTCTGCTTCAACAAAGTTAAAAATTTTCATGAAAAGATTTAGCCTTCAAAAAAGTTGAAAATTTTCATGAAAAGATTTCGGCTTCAAAAAAGTTGAACATTTTCATAAAGTATTTCTGCTTCAAAAAAGTTGAAAATTTCAAGCTTTTTAAAAAGTTGAAAATTTTCATTAAGTATTTTTGCTTCAAAAAGTTGAAAACTTTCATGAAAAGATTTCGGCTTCAAAAAAGTTGAAAATTTTCATGAAAAGATTTCTGCTTCAAAATTTTCATGAAAAGATTCATGAAAAGATTTCGGATTTAAAAAAGTTGAAAATTTTAATGAAAACATTTCGGCTTCAAAAAAGTTGAAAATTTTCATGAAGTATTTCGGATTCAACAAAGTTGAAAATTTACATGAAAAGATTTCTGCTTAAAAAAGTTGAAAATTTTCATGAAAAGATTTCTGCTTGAAAATTTTCATAAAAATATTTCTGCATTAAAAAAGTCAAAGATTTTCATGAAAAGATTTCGGATTTAAAAAAGTTGAAAATTTTCATAAAAAGATTTCTGCTTCAAAAAAGTTGAAAATTTTCATGAAAAGATATAGGCTTCAAAAAAGTCGAAGATTTTCATGAAAAGATTTCTGCATGAAAATTTTCATGAAAAGATTTCTGATTCAACAAAGTTGAAAATTTTCATGAAAAGATTTCTGCTTCAACAAAGTTGAAAATTTTCATGAAAAGATTTAGGCTTCAAAAAAGTCGAAAATTTTCATGAAAAGATTTCGGCTTCAAAAAAGTTGAAGATTTTCGTGAAAAGATTTCTGCTTCAAAAAAGTTGAAAAGTTTCATGACAGGATTTTGGCTTTAAAGAAGTTGAAAATTTACATGAAAAGATTTCTGCTTCAAAAAATTTGAAAATTTTCATGAAGTAATTCGGCTTCAAAAAAGTTGAATATTTTCATTAAAAGATTTCTGCTTCAAAAAAGTTGAATATTTTCATTAAAAGATTTCTGCTTCAAAAAAGTCGAAGATTTTCATGAAAAGATTTCGGCTTCAAAAAAGTTGAAAATTTTCATAAAAAGATTTCTGCTTCAAAAAAGTCGAAGATTTTCATGAAAAGATTTCTGCTTCATAAAAGTTGAAAATTTTCATAAAAAGATTTCTGCTTCAAAAAAGTCGAAGATTTTCATGAAAAGATTTCGGCTTCAAAAAAGTTGAAAAATTTTCATGAAGTATTTTGGTTTCAAAAAAGTTGAAAATTTACATGAAAAGATTTCAGCTTCAAAAAAGTTGAAAATTTTCATGAAAAGATTTCTGCTTGAAAATTTTCATGAAAAGATTTCTGCTTCAACAAAGTTGAAAATTTTCATGAAAAGATTTCTGCTTCAACAAAGTTAAAAATTTTCATGAAAAGATTTAGCCTTCAAAAAAGTTGAAAATTTTCATGAAAAGATTTAGCCTTCAAAAAAGTTGAACATTTTCATAAAGTATTTCTGCTTCAAAAAAGTTGAAGATTTTCATAAAAAGATTTCTGCTTCAAAAAAGTCGAAGATTTTCATGAAAAGATTTCGGCTTCAAAAAAGTCAAAAATTTTCATGAAGTATTTTGGTTTCAAAAAAGTTGAAAATTTACATGAAAAGATTTCAGCTTCAAAAAAGTTGAAAATTTTCATGAAAAGATTTCTGCTTGAAAATTTTCATGAAAAGATTTCTGCTTCAACAAAGTTGAAAATTTTCATGAAAAGATTTCTGCTTCAAAAAAGTTGAAAATTTTCATGAAAAGATTTTGGATTCAAAAAAGTTGAACATTTTCATAAAGTATTTCTGCTTCAAAAAAGTTGAAGATTTTCATGAAAAGATTTCGGCTTCAACAAAGTTGAAAATTTTCAGGACAGGATTTTGGCTTTAAAAAAGGTAAAAAATTTCATGAAGTATTTCAGCTTCAAAAAATTTGAAAATTTTGATGAAAAGATTTCTGCTTCAACAAAGTTAAAAATTTTGATGAAAAGATTTCTGCTTCAACAAAGTTAAAAATTTTCATGAAAAGATTTAGCCTTCAAAAAAGTTGAAAATTTTCATGAAAAGATTTCGGCTTCAAAAAAGTTGAACATTTTCATGAAGTATTTCAGCTTCAAAAAATTTGAAAATTTTGATGAAAAGATTTCTGCTTCAAAAAAGTTCAAAATTTTCATGAAAAGATTTCGGCTTCAAAAAAGTTTAACATTTCCATGAAGTATTTCTGCTTCAAAAAAGTTGAAGATTTTCATGAAAAGATTTTTGCTTCAAAAAAGTTGAAGATCTTCATGAAACGATTTCTGCTTCAAAAAAGTTGAAAATTTTGATGAAAAGGTTTCATTTTCAAAAAAGTTGATAATTTTTATGAAAAGATTTCTGCTTCAAAAAAGTTGAAAATTTTCATGAAAAGATTTTGGCTTCAAAAAAGTTGAAAATTTCCATGAATAGATTTCAGCTTCAACAAAATTGAAATTTTTCATGAAAAGAGTTCGGCTTCAAAAAAGTTGAAAATTTTCATGAAGTATTTCGGCTTCAAAAAAGTTGAAAATTTAAATGAAAAGTTTTCTGCTTCAAAAAAGTTGAAAATTTTCATGAAGTATTTCGGCTTCAAAAAAGTTGAAAAATTCGGGTTTTTGAAAAAGTTGAAAATTTTCATAAAATATTTCTACTTCAGAAAGTTGAAAATTTTCATGAAAAGATTTCGGCTTCAACAAAGTTGAAAATTTTCATGACAGGATTTTGGCTTTAAAAAAGGTAAAAATTTTCATGAAGTATATCAGCTTCAAAAAATTTGAAAATTTTGATGAAAAGATTTCTGCTTCAAAAAAGTTGAAAACTTTCATGAAAAGATTTCGGCTTCAAAAAAGTCAAAGATTTTCTTGAAGTATTTCGGCTTCAAAAAAGTTGAAAATTTTCATGAAAATCTTCGACTTTCTTCATGCTGGCTGAGTTTTTCTTTGTTCTATCTTTTGAAATCAATTTATTTTATGATTGAATATTCCAAGTATTCTTTAAATATCTTGTTTTTGATTACCACCAATCACTATTTCCATTTTTACTTTCATGCTTTATGAACAAAAATAGCTTTTTTTATTACTACATCAAGTTTACACACGGGTCAAAAATGACCCATACATCCAAGTGTGATTTAAAATTAAATGAATTAATACTATAATAATAATTTGTTTCAAGTAATTACTTTAGCAGTGAGTGGAGCCAAACACTTATGTATTTCATATTTGCAACATGTTTATTTGTCATTTTGTCACACATACACATACCTCTGATAACAGATAACACGGCTGTTGAACTGAACTGTATCTGTAATTTAACAACTGTAAACTGGTGAATGTGACCAAACAAAATGAAATACAACTGAACACATCACTAGAGCACAAATTGCCATCTCAATTTTGACATGCCTCACAAATGATCACTAAGAGTTTGTGCTCCTTGCACACAGGCCTGGTGCACTGGGAACACTAGCTGCTGACTTTTCTGTCTTTGGTAACTGGGCAGATCGTGCACCTCTTCCTCTTCCTTTGGCCCTCCTGTCTGATGTCCTCTTGTGGCTGGGTGGTGGCTGTGTTTTGTTTTTTAAACCCACATCTTCCCATTGTTTCTTCTTCTGACTGCTGTCATCCACTGCTTTGTCATCATGCATAGTGCTCAGGAGGACAACAGCTTTTCCCTTCTTCTGCACATAGCTCACCATGGTCATGTTGCCATTGAATCCGAATTCTGAGCTATGAATCTCCCGTGATTTGGATGGCTTCATGATAGGTGGTATGTCCGATTTGTTCTGGCAAAGAGTCCCAACAATGGTCAGGTTCTTCTCGAGGAGCTTCTCAGCCAGCGGGACACTGGTGAAGAAGTTGCTAATTGTGATGTTGCGACCTATGAGAGGGGGAAAAGATTGTAAATTTACTCGACATGGAATTCTTTAAACTCTAACGCCATAATCTGTTGCATTGCATTGCATTTTATTCTGTTTTACTATTTTGCTTACAGAGAAATCAAATAAAAAAATAAAATACACATTATTAAAGATTGGGAAAAAGTATGTAGGTATTGTGCTAAAACTTAATACATTAGTTTCTCTATTGTACTTTACATTCACCTGTCTGTCTGATTCCACTGCACAATTGCTGGACGACATTCTCTCCAAGGTTCCTCTGAACCTGGCTGTCTCCCGGTATAGACAATTCCATCTATTGCATAAGGTACCCTTGCGTCGCACATCCAGAAGATTTTTATCCCATATTTTGCAGGCTTGCTGGGCATGTGTTGCCGTAACTTGCACCTGCCTCGGAATGGCACAAGCTGCTCATCTATGGTGACACAGTCACTGGGGATGAACTTTCTTCTGCAGTTGTCCAGGAAACAGTCCCACACGTACCTAAATGTCGCCATGTGGTGTGTTTCCAGTCGCAGAGCCCTGGTCCTCTTGTCGTCAAACCGTATGATGCGGCGGATATCTTCATATCTCCTAAGCCCCATGGTGGCCTTGTAAATTGGATTCTGCAGCGGATCTACAAACAGCTCCCGCAAGGCCACATCCCAGCTCTTCTCCCCCCCTGCAAGAATTGATGAAGGCCATCAATTCTTCTTTATCAATGCTTCTCCACTCTTTCCCTTTTGCTGTGGCTGTTCTTCGTCCCTCTAAGTTGATACATATTAGAACCTCCTCAATGATGTTGTCACTCATGAACATATCCCAGGCATCTTTTGGTGAAACAGCTGGTGATCCAGGTGTAGGTCCTGGGCAGCTCCTCAGAATGTTATGGCTTCTTGTTCTGCCATGAATGGGGGGATTCTCATTCCAGTAAGATCCGTTTTTACTCAATCTATTGGACTGGGTCTGAGTTTCCTCTTCAGAGGACTCATCAGATGAGTCTTCTGTATCATCAGAGGAGTCTTCTTCATGGATTCCCAGACACACCCACAACTCCAGCTTGACCCTCTGGCAAATATTCTGGGTCATCATCATCAGAAATTTCAGACTCTGAATCAAGACAAATTGCCTCCTCATCTGGTTCTTCCTGCAGCATCGCTACAACCATCTCAGTAGTAAATCTGGGACCAGCCATACTCTGGATAAAGAAAATCAAAAGCACAATAAAATTTTCAGATGCACATCAATATACATACACATACATACAGTTTTATTTTGGTGACTTGGCTAAGTAGCTTAGCTAAGTACTTTGCTAAGTAGCCTAGCAATCTACATAATAGTTAGCTAACTACAATAGAATTAGCTAACTAAAATAGAAGTGTCAACAGCTAGCTAGCTAATAGTAATTATTTGTAACTTTCTGACAAGTAATGTACTCACTCTCAAGGTAACCTAAACCTAATCAAATGTTATGTACAGTTATCTTTCACAATTGTCATCAAATATTTTCTAAAGTGATGTTAGAACAATTTAAAAACAATACTTACATGTATTAGATGTTCCAAGGGAGCTGTGCTGAGCTGTGAAATGTCTGAAACAACCACGTTTCACAGCAAATGCTATAGTAAATGCATGTGGGTCGTTTCTGACCCATGTGTGTAAACTTGATGTAGAAATACAAAAGCTGTGCTCGTTCATAAAGTAAGAAAGGAAAAATACAAATGATGATTTGTGCTTAACAAAAACAAGATATTTACTGCATACTTGGAAAAGTAAATGATAAAATGTATTTATTTCAAAGATATATCATAGAAACACTCAGCCATACATGAAATAACATAGAAAGTGGAGTCATTTTTGACCCATGTTGTGCATTAGATAATGATACAAAAATGTTTTTTATTCAAAAAGTAAGAAAGGAAAAAATAAAATAAGGATGTATGATGATCAAAAACAAGTTAATTGAGGAATACCTTGAATACTGAATGAAGAGATGAATTTATTGCAAAGATGTAGAAAATAAAAACTCAACCGGGTCACTTTGACATTTTTAAAGCAGAAATACTTCATGAAAGTTTTAGACTTTTTTGATGCCGAAATAGTTCATGAAAATTTTCAACTTTTTTGAAGCCAAAATCTTTTCATGAAAATTTTCAACTTTTTTGAAGCCGAATTACTTGATGAAAATTCTTACCTTTTTTAAAGCCATAATGCTGTCATGAAAATTTTCAACTTTTTTGAAGCTGAAATCTTTTCATGAAAATTTTCAACTTTTTTGAAGCCGAAATCTTTTCATGTGAATTTTCAACTTTTTTGAAGCCGAAATCTTTTCATGAAAATTTTCAACTTTTTTGAAGCAGAAATCTTTTCATGAAATACTTTGACTTTTTTGAAGCCGAAATACTTGATGAAAATTTTAAACTTTTTTGAAGCCGAAATCTTTTCATGAAAATTTTCAACTTTTTTGAAGCCGAAATCTTTTCATGAAAATTTTCAACTTTTTGGAGCCGAAATCTTTTCATGAAAATTTTCAACTTTTTTGAAGCAGAAATCTTTTCAAGAAAATCTTTGACTTTTTTGAAGTCTAAATCTTTTCATGAAAATTTTCAACTTTTTTGAAGCCGAAATCTTTTCATGAAAATTTTCAACTTTTTGAAATAGAAATCTTTTCATGAAAATTTTCAACTTTTTTGATGCCGAAATCTTTTAATGTAAATCTTCAACTTTTTTGAAGCCGAAATACTTCATGAAAGTTTTCAACTTTTTTGAAGCCGAAATCTTTTCATGAACATTTTAAACTTTTTTGAAGCCGAAATCTTTTCATGAAAATG
This sequence comes from Labrus bergylta, assembly GCF_963930695.1. Lineage (NCBI taxonomy): Eukaryota > Metazoa > Chordata > Actinopteri > Labriformes > Labridae > Labrus > Labrus bergylta. Next base: position 98,840 of record NW_027077295.1, on the reverse strand, counting down.
TTCATTTTTTTTGAAGCAGAAATCTTTTCATGAAAATCTTCGACTTTTTTGCAGCCGAAATACTTCATGAAAATTTTCAACTTTTTTGAAGCCGAAATACTTTATGAAAGTTTTCAACTTTTTTGAAGCTGAAATCTTTTCATGAAAATTTTCAACTTTTTTGAAGCTGAAATCATTTCATGTAAATTTTCAACTTTTTTGAAGCCGAAATCTTTTCATGAAAATTTTCAACTTTTTTGAAGCCGAAATCTTTTCATGAAAATGGTCAACTTTTTTGAAGCCGAAATCTTTTCATGAAATACTTTGACTTTTTTGAAGCCGAAATACTTGATGAAAATTTTAAACTTTTTTGAAGCCGAAATCTTTTCATGAAAATTTTCAACTTTTTTGAAGCCGAAATCTTTTCATGAAAATTTTCAACTTTTTGGAGCCGAAATCTTGTCATGAAAATTTTTACCTTTCTTAAAGCCAAAATCCTGTCATGAAAATTTTCAACTTTTTTGAAGCAGAAATCTTTTCAAGAAAATCTTTGACTTTTTTGAAGCTGAAATCTTTTCATGAAAATCTTGAACTTTTTTGAAGCCGAAATACTTGATGAAAATTTTCAACTTTTTTGGAGTCTAAATCTTTTCATGAAAATTTTCAACTTTTTTGAAGCCGAAATACTTCATGAAAGCTTTCAACCTTTTTGAAGCCGAAATACTTCATGAAAATTTTTACCTTTTTCAAAGCTAAAATCCTGTCATGAAAATTTTCAACTTTTTTGAAGCAGAAACCTTTAATGAAAATCTTCAACTTCTTTGAAGCCGAAATACTTGATGAAAATTTTCAACTTTTTTGAAGCCGAAATACTTCATGAAAGTTTTTGAATTTTTTGAAGCCGAAATCTTTTAATGAAAATTTTCAACTTTTTTGAAGCAGAAATCTTTTCATGAAAATCTTCTACTTTTTTGAAGTCGAAATAGTTCATGAAACTTTTCAACCTTTTTGAAGCCGAAATCTTTTCATGAAAATTTTCAACTTTTTTGAAGCCGAAATACTTCATGAAAGTTTTTGAATTTTTTGAAGCCGAAATCTTTTAATGAAAATTTTCAACTTTTTTGAAGCAGAAATCTTTTCATGAAATACTTCGACTTTTTTGAAGCCGAAATACTTGATGAAAATTCTTACCTTTTTTAAAGCCATAATGCTGTCATGAAAATTTTCAACTTTTTTGAAGCTGAAATCTTTTCATAAAAATTTTCAACTTTTTTGAAGCCGAAATCTTTTCATGAAAATTTTCAACTTTTTTGAAGCAGAAATCTTTTCATGAAATACTTTGACTTTTTTGAAGCCGAAATACTTGATGAAAATTTTAAACTTTTTTGAAGCCGAAATCTTTTCATGAAAATTTTCAATTTTTTTGAAGCCGAAATCTTTTCATGAAAATTTTCAACTTTTTGGAGCCGAAATCTTGTCATGAAAATTTTCAACTTTTTTGAAGCAGAAATCTTTTCAAGAAAATCTTTGACTTTTTTGAAGTCTAAATCTTTTCATGAAAATTTTCAACTTTTTTGAAGCCGAAATCTTTTCATGAAAATTTTCAACTTTTTGAAATAGAAATCTTTTCATGAAAATTTTCAACTTTTTTGATGCCGAAATCTTTTAATGTAAATCTTCAACTTTTTTGAAGCCGAAATACTTCATGAAAGTTTTCAACTTTTTTGAAGCCGAAATCTTTTCATGAAAATTTTAAACTTTTTTGAAGCCGAAATCTTTTCATGAAAATGTTCAACTTTTTTGAAGCAGAAATGTTTTCATGAAAATCTTCGACTTTTTTGCAGCCGAAATACTTCATGAAAATTTTCAACTTTTTTGAAGCCGAAATACTTCATGAAAGTTTTCAACCTTTTTGAAGCTAAAATCCTGTCATGAAAATTTTTACCTTTTTCAAAGCTAAAATCCTGTCATGAAAATTTTTAACTTTTTTGAAGCAGAAATCTTTTCATGAAAATTTTCAACTTTTTTGAAGCCGAAATCTTTTCATGTGAATTTTCAACTTTTTTGAAGCCGAAATCTTTTCATGAAAATTTTCAACTTTTTTGAAGCAGAAATCTTTTCATGAAATACTTTGACTTTTTTGAAGCCGAAATACTTGATGAAAATTTTAAACTTTTTTGAAGCCGAAATCTTTTCATGAAAATTTTCAACTTTTTTGAAGCCGAAATCTTTTCATGAAAATTTTCAACTTTTTGGAGCCGAAATCTTGTCATGAAAATTTTCAACTTTTTTGAAGCAGAAATCTTTTCAAGAAAATCTTTGACTTTTTTGAAGTCTAAATCTTTTCATGAAAATTTTCAACTTTTTTGAAGCCGAAATCTTTTCATGAAAATTTTCAACTTTTTGAAATAGAAATCTTTTCATGAAAATTTTCAACTTTTTTGATGCCGAAATCTTTTAATGTAAATCTTCAACTTTTTTGAAGCCGAAATACTTCATGAAAGTTTTCAACTTTTTTGAAGCCGAAATCTTTTCATGAACATTTTAAACTTTTTTGAAGCCGAAATCTTTTCATGAAAATGTTCAACTTTTTTGAAGCAGAAATGTTTTCATGAAAATCTTCGACTTTTTTGCAGCCGAAATACTTCATGAAAATTTTCAACTTTTTTGAAGCCGAAATACTTCATGAAAGTTTTCAACCTTTTTGAAGCTAAAATCCTGTCATGAAAATTTTTACCTTTTTCAAAGCTAAAATCCTGTCATGAAAATTTTTAACTTTTTTGAAGCAGAAATCTTTTCATGAAAATTTTCAACTTTTTTGAAGCCGAATTACTTGATGAAAATTCTTACCTTTTTTAAAGCCATAATGCTGTCATGAAAATTTTCAACTTTTTTGAAGCTGAAATCTTTTCATGAAAATTTTCAACTTTTTTGAAGCCGAAATCTTTTCATGTGAATTTTCAACTTTTTTGAAGCCGAAATCTTTTCATGAAAATTTTCAACTTTTTTGAAGCAGAAATCTTTTCATGAAATACTTTGACTTTTTTGAAGCCGAAATACTTGATGAAAATTTTAAACTTTTTTGAAGCCGAAATCTTTTCATGAAAATTTTCAACTTTTTTGAAGCCGAAATCTTTTCATGAAAATTTTCAACTTTTTGGAGCCGAAATCTTTTCATGAAAATTTTCAACTTTTTTGAAGCAGAAATCTTTTCAAGAAAATCTTTGACTTTTTTGAAGTCTAAATCTTTTCATGAAAATTTTCAACTTTTTTGAAGCCGAAATCTTTTCATGAAAATTTTCAACTTTTTGAAATAGAAATCTTTTCATGAAAATTTTCAACTTTTTTGATGCCGAAATCTTTTAATGTAAATCTTCAACTTTTTTGAAGCCGAAATACTTCATGAAAGTTTTCAACTTTTTTGAAGCCGAAATCTTTTCATGAACATTTTAAACTTTTTTGAAGCCGAAATCTTTTCATGAAAATGTTCAACTTTTTTGAAGCAGAAATCTTTTCATGAAAATCTTCGACTTTTTTGCAGCCGAAATACTTCATGAAAATTTTCAACTTTTTTGAAGCCGAAATACTTTATGAAAGTTTTCAACCTTTTTGAAGCTAAAATCCTGTCATGAAAATTTTTACCTTTTTCAAAGCTAAAATCCTGTCATGAAAATTTTCAACTTTTTTGAAGCAGAAATCTTTTCATGAAAATTTTCAACTTTTTTGAAGCCGAATTACTTGATGAAAATTCTTATCTTTTTTAAAGCCATAATGCTGTCATGAAAATTTTCAACTTTTTTGAAGCTGAAATCTTTTCATGAAAATTTTCAACTTTTTTGAAGCTGAAATCTTTTCATGTGAATTTTCAACTTTTTTGAAGCCGAAATCTTTTCATGAAAATTTTCAACTTTTTTGAAGCCGAAATACTTTATGAAAGTTTTCAACTTTTTTGAAGCTGAAATCTTTTCATGAAAATTTTCAACTTTTTTGAAGCTGAAATCATTTCATGTAAATTTTCAACTTTTTTGAAGCCGAAATCTTTTCATGAAAATGGTCAACTTTTTTGAAGCCGAAATCTTTTCATGAAATACTTTGACTTTTTTGAAGCCGAAATACTTGATGAAAATTTTAAACTTTTTTGAAGCCGAAATCTTTTCATGAAAATTTTCAACTTTTTTGAAGCCGAAATCTTTTCATGAAAATTTTCAACTTTTTGGAGCCGAAATCTTGTCATGAAAATTTTTACCTTTCTTAAAGCCAAAATCCTGTCATGAAAATTTTCAACTTTTTTGAAGCAGAAATCTTTTCAAGAAAATCTTTGACTTTTTTGAAGCTGAAATCTTTTCATGAAAATCTTGAACTTTTTTGAAGCCGAAATACTTGATGAAAATTTTCAACTTTTTTGGAGTCTAAATCTTTTCATGAAAATTTTCAACTTTTTTGAAGCCGAAATACTTCATGAAAGTTTTTGAATTTTTTGAAGCCGAAATCTTTTAATGAAAATTTTCAACTTTTTTGAAGCAGAAATCTTTTCATGAAAATCTTCTACTTTTTTGAAGTCGAAATAGTTCATGAAACTTTTCAACCTTTTTGAAGCCGAAATCTTTTCATGAAAATTTTCAAGTTTTTTGAAGCCGAAATACTTCATGAAAGTTTTTGAATTTTTTGAAGCCGAAATCTTTTAATGAAAATTTTCAACTTTTTTGAAGCAGAAATCTTTTCATGAAATACTTCGACTTTTTTGAAGCCGAAATACTTGATGAAAATTCTTACCTTTTTTAAAGCCATAATGCTGTCATGAAAATTTTCAACTTTTTTGAAGCTGAAATCTTTTCATAAAAATTTTCAACTTTTTTGAAGCCGAAATCTTTTCATGAAAATTTTCAACTTTTTTGAAGCAGAAATCTTTTCATGAAATACTTTGACTTTTTTGAAGCTGAAATCTTTTCATGAAAATTTTTACCTTTTTTAAAGCCCAAATCCTGTCATGAAAATTTTCAACTTTTTGGAGCCGAAATCTTGTCATGAAAATTTTTACCTTTTTTAAAGCCAAAATCCTGTCATGAAAATTTTCAACATTTTTGAAGCAGAAATCTTTTGATGAAAATCATTGACTTTTTTGAAGCCGAAATACTTCATGAAAATTTTCAACTTTTTTGAAGCAGAAATCTTTTCATGAAAATTTTCAACTTTTTTGATGCCGAAATAGTTCATGAAAATTTTCAACTTTTTGTAAGCCGAAATCTTTTCATGAAAATCTTCGACTTTTTTGAAGCTGAAATACTTCATGAAAGTTTTCAACCTTTTTGAAGCCGAAATACTTTATAAAATGTTTTACCTTTTTTAAAGCAAAAATCCTGTCATGAAAATTTTCAACTTTTTTGAAGCCTAAATCTTTTCATGAAAATTTTCAACTTTTTTAATGCCGAAATAGTTCATGAAAATTTTCAAGTTTTTGAAGCAGAAATCTTTTCATGAAAATCTTAGACTTTTTTGAAGTCGAAAAAATTCATGAACATTTTCAACTTTTTTGAAGTGTAAATCTTTTCATGAAAATTTTCAACTTTTTTGAAGCCGAAATCTTTTCATGAAAATTGTCAACTTTTTTGAAGCAGAAATCTTTTGATGAAAATTTTTAACTTTTTTGAAGTCGAAAAAATACATGAACATTTTCAACTTTTTTGAAGTCTAAATCTTTTCATGAAAATTTTCAACTTTTTGAAGCCGAAATCTTTTCATGAAAATTTTCAACTTTTTTGAAGCCGAAATCTTTTAATGTAAATTTTCAACTTTTTTGATGCCGAAATAGTTCATGAAAATTTTCAACTTTTTTGAAGCAGAAATCTTTTCATGAAAATTGTCAACTTTTTTGAAGCAGAAATCTTTTGATGAAAATTTTTAACTTTTTTGAAGTCGAAAAAATACATGAACATTTTCAACTTTTTTGAAGTCTAAATCTTTTCATGAAAATTTTCAACTTTTTGAAGCCGAAATCTTTTCATGAAAATTTTCAACTTTTTTGAAGCCGAAATCTTTTAATGTAAATTTTCAACTTTTTTGATGCCGAAATAGTTCATGAAAATTTTCAACATTTTTGAAGCCGAAATCTATTCATGAAAATGTTCGACTTTTTTGACGTCGAAAAAATTCATGAACATTTTCAACTTTTTTGAAGTGTAAATCTTTTCATGAAAATTTTCAACTTTTTTGAAGCCGAAATCTTTTCATGAAAATCTTAGACTTTTTTGAAGTCGAAAAAATACATGAAAATTTTCAACTTTTTTGATGCCGAAATAGTTCATGAAAATTTTCAACATTTTTGAAGCCGAAATCTATTCATGAAAATGTTCGATTTTTTTGACGTCGAAAAAATTCATGAACATTTTCAACTTTTTTGAAGTGTAAATCTTTTCATGAAAATTTTCAACTTTTTTGAAGCTTAAATCTTTTCATGAAAACTTTCAACTTTTTTGAAGCCGAAATACTTCATGAAAATTTTCAAATTTTTTAAAGCCAAAATCCTGTCATGAAAAATTTATACTTTTTTGAAGCAAAATTCTTTTCATGAAAATTTTCGACTTTATTCAAACTGATATTCTACATTTTCTAACTCAAAGTGTAGTTTCAAAGTAAAAATACTGTTAGAAGGAGTGATTCAGACAAAATTAGATGAAACAGCTGTACTGGTAACAAACAATGATATTAACAGCTTTAGTGATCAAATTGAGCGTATCTTGGGAAGCTGAGCTCGAAAGTGACATGAAACATGTTTTTCAAACATAAAGTGACAGTGACAGTGAATACCTGTTCTGACTACATTTTCTAACTCAAAGTGTCGTTTCAAAGTAAAAATACTGTTAGAAGGAGTGATTCAGACAAAATTAGATGAAACAACTGTACTGGTAACAAATGACCCCAGTTACATGAAATGACATCAAAATCAACATTCCCTGAGCCAGACAACGCTATTAACAGCTTTAGTGATCAAATTGAGCGTATCTTGCGAAGCTGAGCTCGAAAGTGACATGAAACATGTTTTTGAGACATAAAGTGACACTTACAGTGAATACCTGTCCTGACTACATTTTCTAACTGAAAGCGTCGTTTCAAAGTAAAAATACTGTTAGAAGGAGTGATTCAGACAAAATTAGATGAAACAGCTGTACTGGTAACAAACAACGATATTAACAGCTTTAGTGATCAAATTGAGCGTATCTTGCGAAGCTGAGCTCGAAAGTGACATGAAACATGTTTTTCAGACAAAAAGTGACACTTACTGTTCAGACTGCATTTTCTAACTCAAAGTGTCGTTTCAAAGTAAAAATACTGTTAGAAGGAGTTTTTCAGGCAAAATTAGATGAAACAGCTGTAGTGGTAAAAAATGAGCGCAGTTACATGAAATGACATCAAAATCAACATTCCCTGAGCCAGACAACGCTATTAACAGCTTTAGTGATCAAATTGAGCGTATCTTGCGAAGCTGAGCTCGAAAGTGACATGAAACATGTTTTTGAGACATAAAGTGACACTTACTGTTCAGACTACATTTTCTAACTCAAAGTGTCGTTTCAAAGTAAAAATACTGTTAGAGGGAGTGATTCAGACAAAATTAGATGAAACAGCTGTAGTGGTAACAAATGAGCGCAGTTACATGAAATGACATCAAAATCAACATTCCCTGAGCCAGACAACGCTATTAACAGCTTTAGTGATCAAATTGAGCGTATCTTGCGAAGCTGAGCTCGAAAGTGACATGAAACATGTTTTTGAGACATAAAGTGACACTTACTGTTCAGACTACATTTTCTAACTCAAAGTGTCGTTTCAAAGTAAAAATACTGTTAGAGGGAGTGATTCAGACAAAATTAGATGAAACAGCTGTAGTGGTAACAAATGAGCGCAGTTACATGAAATGACATTAAAATCAACATTCCCTGAGCCAGACAACGCTATTAACAGCTTTAGTGATCAAATTGAGCGTATCTTGCGAAGCTGAGCTCGAAAGTGACATGAAACATGTTTTTGAGACATAAAGTGACACTTACTGTTCAAAACATGTTTCATGTCACTTTCGAGCTCAGCTTCGCAAGATACGCTCAATTTGATCACTAAAGCTGTTAATAGCGTTGTTTGTTACCAGTGCTGCTGTTTCATCTAATTTTGTCTGAATCACTCCTTCTAACAGTATTTTTACTTTGAAACGACACTTTGAGTTAGAAAATGTAGTCTGAACAGGTATTCATTGTAAGTGTCACTTTATGTCTGAAAAACATGTTTCATGTCACTTTCGAGCTCAGCTTCGCAAGATACGCTCAATTTGATCACTAAAGCTGTTAATATCGTTGTTTGTTACCAGTACAGCTGTTTCATCTAATTTTGTCTGAATCACTCCTTCTAACAGTATTTTTACTTTGAAACGGCACTTTGAGTTAAAAATGTAGTCTGAACAGTAAGTGTCACTTTATGTCTCAAAAACTTGTTTCATGTCACTTTCGAGCTCAGCTTCGCAAGATACGCTCAATTTGATCACTAAAGCTGTTAATATCGTTGTTTGTTACCAGTGCTGCTGTTTCATCTAATTTTGTCTGAATCACTCCTTCTAACAGTATTTTTACTTTGAAACGACACTTTGAGTTAGAAAATGTAGTCAGGACAGGTATTCACTGTAAGTGTCACTTTATGTCTCAAAAACATGTTTCATGTCACTTTCGAGCTCAGCTTCGCAAGATACGCTCAATTTGATCACTAAAGCTGTTAATATCGTTGTTTGTTACCAGTGCTGCTGTTTCATCTAATTTTGTCTGAATCACTCCTTCTAACAGTATTTTTACTTTGAAACGACACTTTGAGTTAGAAAATGTAGTCTGAAAAGTAAGTGTCACTTTATGTCCCAAAAACATGTTTCATGTCACTTTCGAGCTCAGCTTCGCAAGATACGCTCAATTTGATCACTAAAGCTGTTAATAGCGTTGTCTGGCTCAGGGAATGTTGATTTTGATGTCATTTCATGTAACTGCGCTCATTTGTTACCAGTACAGCTGTTTCATCTAATTTTGTCTGAATCACTCCTTCTAACAGTATTTTTACTTTGAAACGGCACTTTGAGTTAAAAATGTAGTCTGAACAGTAAGTGTCACTTTATGTCTCAAAAACTTGTTTCATGTCACTTTCGAGCTCAGCTTCGCAAGATACGCTCAATTTGATCACTAAAGCTGTTAATATCGTTGTTTGTTACCAGTGCTGCTGTTTCATCTAATTTTGTCTGAATCACTCCTTCTAACAGTATTTTTACTTTGAAACGACACTTTGAGTTAGAAAATGTAGTCAGGACAGGTATTCACTGTAAGTGTCACTTTATGTCTCAAAAACATGTTTCATGTCACTTTCGAGCTCAGCTTCGCAAGATACGCTCAATTTGATCACTAAAGCTGTTAATATCGTTGTTTGTTACCAGTGCTGCTGTTTCATCTAATTTTGTCTGAATCACTCCTTCTAACAGTATTTTTACTTTGAAACGACACTTTGAGTTAGAAAATGTAGTCAGAACAGGTATTCATTGTAAGTGTCACTTTATGTCTGAAAAACATGTTTCATGTCACTTTCGAGCTCAGCTTCGCAAGATACGCTCAATTTGATCACTAAAGCTGTTAATAGCGTTGTCTGGCTCAGGGAATGTTGATTTTGATGTCATTTCATGTAACTGCGCTCATTTGTTACCAGTACAGCTGTTTCATCTAATATTGTCTGAATCACTACTTCTAACAGTATTTTTACTTTGAAACGGCACTTTCAGTTAGAAAATGTAGTCTGAACAGTAAGTGTCATTTTATGTCTCAAAAACATGTTTCATGTCACTTTCGAGCTCAGCTTCGCAAGATACGCTCAATTTGATCACTAAAGCTGTTAATATCGTTGTTTGTTACCAGTACAGCTGTTTCATCTAATTTTCTCTGAATCACGCCTTCTAACAGTATTTTTACTTTGAAACGACACTTTGAGTGAGAAAATGTAGTCTGAAAAGTAAGTGTCACTTTATGTCCCAAAAACATGTTTCATGTCACTTTCGAGCTCAGCTTCGCAAGATACGCTCAATTTGATCACTAAAGCTGTTAATAGCGTTTTCTGGCTCAGGGAATGTTGATTTTGATGTCATTTCATGTAACTGCGCTCATTTCTTACCAGTACAGCTGTTTCATCTAATTTTGTCTGAATCACTCCTTCTAACAGTATTTTTACTTTGAAACGACACTTTGAGTTAGAAAATGTAGAATATCAGTTTGAATAAAGTTGAAAATTTACATATAAAGATTTCAGCTTTAAAAAAGTTGAAAACTTTCATGAAGTATTTCAGCTTTGAAAAAGTTGAAAACTTTCATGAAGTATTTCGACTTCAAAAAAGTTCAAAATTTACATGAAAAGATTTCTGTTTCAAAAAAGTTGAAAATTTCAAGCTTTTTAAAAAGTTGAAAATTTTCATGAAGTATTTTTGCTTCAAAAAGTTGAAAACTTTCATGAAAAGATTTCGGCTTCAAAAAAGTTGAAAATTTTAATGAAAACATTTCGGCTTCAAAAAAGTTAAAAATTTACATGAAAAGATTTCGGCTTCAAAAAAGTTGAAAATTTTCATGAAAAGATTTCGGTTTTAAAAAAGTTAAAAATTTACATGAAAATATTTCGGCTTCAAAAAAGTGTAAAATTTTCATGAAAAGGTTTCATTTTCAAAAAAGTTGATAATTTTCATGAAAAGATTTTTGTTTCAAAAAAGTGTAAAATTTTCATGGAAAGATTTCTGCTTCAAAAAAGTTGAAAATTTTCATGAAAAGATTTCTGCTTGAAAATGTTCATGAAAAGATTTTTGCTTCAACAAAGTTGAAAATTTTCATGAAAAGATTTCTGCTTCAAAAAAGTTGAAGATTTTCATGAAAAGATTTTTGCTTCAAAAAAGTTGAAGATCTTCATGAAACGATTTCTGCTTCAAAAAAGTTGAACATTTTCATGAAAAAATTTCTGCTTCAAAAAAGTTGAAAATTTTCATGAAGTATTTCGGTTTCAAAAAAGTTAAAAATTTACATGAAAAGATTTCGGCTTCAAAAAAGTTGAAAATTTTGATGAAAAGGTTTCATTTTCAAAAAAGTTGAAAATTTTGATGAAAAGATTTCTGCTTCAAAAAAGTTGAAAATTTTCATGACAAGATTTTGGCTTCAAAAAAGTTGAAAATTTCCATGAAAAGATTTCAGCTTCAACAAAATTGAAAATTTTCATGACAGGATTTTGGCTTTAAAAAAGTTGAAAATTTTCATGAAAAGATTTCTGTTTCAAAAAAGTTGAAAATTTTCATAAAAAGATTTCTGCTTCAAAAAAGTCGAAGATTTTCATGAAAAGATTTCGGCTTCAAAAAAGTCAAAAATTTTCATAAAGTATTTTGGTTTCAAAAAAGTTGAAAATTTACATGAAAAGATTTCAGCTTCAAAAAAGTTCAAAATTTTCATGAAAAGATTTCGGCTTCAAAAAAGTTTAACATTTCCATGAAGTATTTCTGCTTCAAAAAAGTTGAAGATTTTCATGAAAAGATTTTTGCTTCATAAAAGTTGAAGATCTTCATGAAACGATTTCTGCTTCAAAAAAGTTGAACATTTTCATGAAAACATTTCGGTTTCAAAAAAGTTAAAAATTTACATGAAAAGATTTCGGCTTCAAAAAAGTTGAAAATTTTGATGAAAAGGTTTCATTTTCAAAAAAGTTGATAATTTTTATGACAAGATTTCTGCTTCAAAAAAGTTGAAAATTTTCATGAAAAGATTTTGAATTCAAAAAAGTTGAAAATTTCTATGAAAAGATTTCTGCTTCAACAAAATTGAAATTTTTCATGAAAAGAGTTCGGCTTCATTAAAGTTGAAAATTTTCATGAAGTATTTCGGCTTCAAAAAAGTTGAAAATTTAAATGAAAAGTTTTCTGCTTCAAAAAAGTTGAAAAGTTTCATGACAGGATTTTGGCTTTAAAAAAGTTGAAAATTTACATGAAAAGATTTCTGCTTCAAAAAAGTTGAAAAGTTTCATGAAAAGATTTTGGCTTCAAAAAAGTTGAAAATTTTCATGAAGTAATTCGGCTTCAAAAAAGTTGAAAATTTTCATGAAGTATTTCAGCTTCAAAAAAGTTGAAAACTTTCATGAAGTTTTTCGGCTTCCAAAAAGTTGAAAACTTTCATGACGTTTTTCTGCTTTACAAAAGTTGAAGATTTTCATGAAGTATTTCGGCTTCAAAAAAGTTGAAAATTTTCATGAAAAGATTTCGGTTATAAAAAAGTTAAAAATTTACATGAAAAGATTTCGGCTTCAAAAAAGTTGAAAATTTTCATGAAAAGGTTTCATTTTCAAAAAAGTTGATAATTTTCATGAAAAGATTTCTGCTTCAAAAAAGTTGAAAATTTTCATGAAGTATTTCCGCGTCAAAAAAGTTGAAAATTTCAGGCTTTTTAAAAAGTTGAATATTTTCATGAAGTATTTCTGCTTCAAAAAGTTGAAAATTTTCATGAAAAGATTTTTGTTTCAAAAAAGTGTAAAATTTTCATGGAAAGATTTCTGCTTCAAAAAAGTTGAAAATTTTCATGAAAAGATTTCTGCTTGAAAATTTTCATGAAAAGATTTCTGCTTCAACAAAGTTGAAAATTTTCATGAAAAGATTTCTGCTTCAACAAAGTTAAAAATTTTCATGAAAAGATTTAGCCTTCAAAAAAGTTGAAAATTTTCATGAAAAGATTTCGGCTTCAAAAAAGTTGAACATTTTCATAAAGTATTTCTGCTTCAAAAAAGTTGAAAATTTCAAGCTTTTTAAAAAGTTGAAAATTTTCATGAAGTATTTTTGCTTCAAAAAGTTGAAAACTTTCATGAAAAGATTTCGGCTTCAAAAAAGTTGAAAATTTTCATGAAAAGATTTCTGCTTCAAAATTTTCATGAAAAGATTCATGAAAAGATTTCGGATTTAAAAAAGTTGAAAATTTTAATGAAAACATTTCGGCTTCAAAAAAGTTGAAAATTTTCATGAAGTATTTCGGATTCAACAAAGTTGAAAATTTACATGAAAAGATTTCTGCTTAAAAAAGTTGAAAATTTTCATGAAAAGATTTCTGCTTGAAAATTTTCATAAAAATATTTCTGCATTAAAAAAGTCAAAGATTTTCATGAAAAGATTTCGGATTTAAAAAAGTTGAAAATTTTCATAAAAAGATTTCTGCTTCAAAAAAGTTGAAAATTTTCATGAAAAGATATAGGCTTCAAAAAAGTCGAAGATTTTCATGAAAAGATTTCTGCATGAAAATTTTCATGAAAAGATTTCTGATTCAACAAAGTTGAAAATTTTCATGAAAAGATTTCTGCTTCAACAAAGTTGAAAATTTTCATGAAAAGATTTAGGCTTCAAAAAAGTCGAAAATTTTCATGAAAAGATTTCGGCTTCAAAAAAGTTGAAGATTTTCGTGAAAAGATTTCTGCTTCAAAAAAGTTGAAAAGTTTCATGACAGGATTTTGGCTTTAAAGAAGTTGAAAATTTACATGAAAAGATTTCTGCTTCAAAAAATTTGAAAATTTTCATGAAGTAATTCGGCTTCAAAAAAGTTGAATATTTTCATTAAAAGATTTCTGCTTCAAAAAAGTTGAATATTTTCATTAAAAGATTTCTGCTTCAAAAAAGTCGAAGATTTTCATGAAAAGATTTCGGCTTCAAAAAAGTTGAAAATTTTCATAAAAAGATTTCTGCTTCAAAAAAGTCGAAGATTTTCATGAAAAGATTTCTGCTTCATAAAAGTTGAAAATTTTCATAAAAAGATTTCTGCTTCAAAAAAGTCGAAGATTTTCATGAAAAGATTTCGGCTTCAAAAAAGTTGAAAAATTTTCATGAAGTATTTTGGTTTCAAAAAAGTTGAAAATTTACATGAAAAGATTTCAGCTTCAAAAAAGTTGAAAATTTTCATGAAAAGATTTCTGCTTGAAAATTTTCATGAAAAGATTTCTGCTTCAACAAAGTTGAAAATTTTCATGAAAAGATTTCTGCTTCAACAAAGTTAAAAATTTTCATGAAAAGATTTAGCCTTCAAAAAAGTTGAAAATTTTCATGAAAAGATTTAGCCTTCAAAAAAGTTGAACATTTTCATAAAGTATTTCTGCTTCAAAAAAGTTGAAGATTTTCATAAAAAGATTTCTGCTTCAAAAAAGTCGAAGATTTTCATGAAAAGATTTCGGCTTCAAAAAAGTCAAAAATTTTCATGAAGTATTTTGGTTTCAAAAAAGTTGAAAATTTACATGAAAAGATTTCAGCTTCAAAAAAGTTGAAAATTTTCATGAAAAGATTTCTGCTTGAAAATTTTCATGAAAAGATTTCTGCTTCAACAAAGTTGAAAATTTTCATGAAAAGATTTCTGCTTCAAAAAAGTTGAAAATTTTCATGAAAAGATTTTGGATTCAAAAAAGTTGAACATTTTCATAAAGTATTTCTGCTTCAAAAAAGTTGAAGATTTTCATGAAAAGATTTCGGCTTCAACAAAGTTGAAAATTTTCAGGACAGGATTTTGGCTTTAAAAAAGGTAAAAAATTTCATGAAGTATTTCAGCTTCAAAAAATTTGAAAATTTTGATGAAAAGATTTCTGCTTCAACAAAGTTAAAAATTTTGATGAAAAGATTTCTGCTTCAACAAAGTTAAAAATTTTCATGAAAAGATTTAGCCTTCAAAAAAGTTGAAAATTTTCATGAAAAGATTTCGGCTTCAAAAAAGTTGAACATTTTCATGAAGTATTTCAGCTTCAAAAAATTTGAAAATTTTGATGAAAAGATTTCTGCTTCAAAAAAGTTCAAAATTTTCATGAAAAGATTTCGGCTTCAAAAAAGTTTAACATTTCCATGAAGTATTTCTGCTTCAAAAAAGTTGAAGATTTTCATGAAAAGATTTTTGCTTCAAAAAAGTTGAAGATCTTCATGAAACGATTTCTGCTTCAAAAAAGTTGAAAATTTTGATGAAAAGGTTTCATTTTCAAAAAAGTTGATAATTTTTATGAAAAGATTTCTGCTTCAAAAAAGTTGAAAATTTTCATGAAAAGATTTTGGCTTCAAAAAAGTTGAAAATTTCCATGAATAGATTTCAGCTTCAACAAAATTGAAATTTTTCATGAAAAGAGTTCGGCTTCAAAAAAGTTGAAAATTTTCATGAAGTATTTCGGCTTCAAAAAAGTTGAAAATTTAAATGAAAAGTTTTCTGCTTCAAAAAAGTTGAAAATTTTCATGAAGTATTTCGGCTTCAAAAAAGTTGAAAAATTCGGGTTTTTGAAAAAGTTGAAAATTTTCATAAAATATTTCTACTTCAGAAAGTTGAAAATTTTCATGAAAAGATTTCGGCTTCAACAAAGTTGAAAATTTTCATGACAGGATTTTGGCTTTAAAAAAGGTAAAAATTTTCATGAAGTATATCAGCTTCAAAAAATTTGAAAATTTTGATGAAAAGATTTCTGCTTCAAAAAAGTTGAAAACTTTCATGAAAAGATTTCGGCTTCAAAAAAGTCAAAGATTTTCTTGAAGTATTTCGGCTTCAAAAAAGTTGAAAATTTTCATGAAAATCTTCGACTTTCTTCATGCTGGCTGAGTTTTTCTTTGTTCTATCTTTTGAAATCAATTTATTTTATGATTGAATATTCCAAGTATTCTTTAAATATCTTGTTTTTGATTACCACCAATCACTATTTCCATTTTTACTTTCATGCTTTATGAACAAAAATAGCTTTTTTTATTACTACATCAAGTTTACACACATGGGTCAAAAATGACCCATACATCCAAGTGTGATTTAAAATTAAATGAATTAATACTATAATAATAATTTGTTTCAAGTAATTACTTTAGCAGTGAGTGGAGCCAAACACTTATGTATTTCATATTTGCAACATGTTTATTTGTCATTTTGTCACACATACACATACCTCTGATAACAGATAACACGGCTGTTGAACTGAACTGTATCTGTAATTTAACAACTGTAAACTGGTGAATGTGACCAAACAAAATGAAATACAACTGAACACATCACTAGAGCACAAATTGCCATCTCAATTTTGACATGCCTCACAAATGATCACTAAGAGTTTGTGCTCCTTGCACACAGGCCTGGTGCACTGGGAACACTAGCTGCTGACTTTTCTGTCTTTGGTAACTGGGCAGATCGTGCACCTCTTCCTCTTCCTTTGGCCCTCCTGTCTGATGTCCTCTTGTGGCTGGGTGGTGGCTGTGTTTTGTTTTTTAAACCCACATCTTCCCATTGTTTCTTCTTCTGACTGCTGTCATCCACTGCTTTGTCATCATGCATAGTGCTCAGGAGGACAACAGCTTTTCCCTTCTTCTGCACATAGCTCACCATGGTCATGTTGCCATTGAATCCGAATTCTGAGCTATGAATCTCCCGTGATTTGGATGGCTTCATGATAGGTGGTATGTCCGATTTGTTCTGGCAAAGAGTCCCAACAATGGTCAGGTTCTTCTCGAGGAGCTTCTCAGCCAGCGGGACACTGGTGAAGAAGTTGCTAATTGTGATGTTGCGACCTATGAGAGGGGGAAAAGATTGTAAATTTACTCGACATGGAATTCTTTAAACTCTAACGCCATAATCTGTTGCATTGCATTGCATTTTATTCTGTTTTACTATTTTG
The DNA here is from genome assembly GCF_963930695.1 of Labrus bergylta. NCBI lineage: Eukaryota > Metazoa > Chordata > Actinopteri > Labriformes > Labridae > Labrus > Labrus bergylta. The sequence continues at coordinate 82,178 of NW_027077295.1, read as the reverse complement.
CTTACAGAGAAATCAAATAAAAAAATAAAATACACATTATTAAAGATTGGGAAAAAGTATGTAGGTATTGTGCTAAAACTTAATACATTAGTTTCTCTATTGTACTTTACATTCACCTGTCTGTCTGATTCCACTGCACAATTGCTGGACGACATTCTCTCCAAGGTTCCTCTGAACCTGGCTGTCTCCCGGTATAGACAATTCCATCTATTGCATAAGGTACCCTTGCGTCGCACATCCAGAAGATTTTTATCCCATATTTTGCAGGCTTGCTGGGCATGTGTTGCCGTAACTTGCACCTGCCTCGGAATGGCACAAGCTGCTCATCTATGGTGACACAGTCACTGGGGATGAACTTTCTTCTGCAGTTGTCCAGGAAACAGTCCCACACGTACCTAAATGTCGCCATGTGGTGTGTTTCCAGTCGCAGAGCCCTGGTCCTCTTGTCGTCAAACCGTATGATGCGGCGGATATCTTCATATCTCCTAAGCCCCATGGTGGCCTTGTAAATTGGATTCTGCAGCGGATCTACAAACAGCTCCCGCAAGGCCACATCCCAGCTCTTCTCCCCCCCTGCAAGAATTGATGAAGGCCATCAATTCTTCTTTATCAATGCTTCTCCACTCTTTCCCTTTTGCTGTGGCTGTTCTTCGTCCCTCTAAGTTGATACATATTAGAACCTCCTCAATGATGTTGTCACTCATGAACATATCCCAGGCATCTTTTGGTGAAACAGCTGGTGATCCAGGTGTAGGTCCTGGGCAGCTCCTCAGAATGTTATGGCTTCTTGTTCTGCCATGAATGGGGGGATTCTCATTCCAGTAAGATCCGTTTTTACTCAATCTATTGGACTGGGTCTGAGTTTCCTCTTCAGAGGACTCATCAGATGAGTCTTCTGTATCATCAGAGGAGTCTTCTTCATGGATTCCCAGACACACCCACAACTCCAGCTTGACCCTCTGGCAAATATTCTGGGTCATCATCATCAGAAATTTCAGACTCTGAATCAAGACAAATTGCCTCCTCATCTGGTTCTTCCTGCAGCATCGCTACAACCATCTCAGTAGTAAATCTGGGACCAGCCATACTCTGGATAAAGAAAATCAAAAGCACAATAAAATTTTCAGATGCACATCAATATACATACACATACATACAGTTTTATTTTGGTGACTTGGCTAAGTAGCTTAGCTAAGTACTTTGCTAAGTAGCCTAGCAATCTACATAATAGTTAGCTAACTACAATAGAATTAGCTAACTAAAATAGAAGTGTCAACAGCTAGCTAGCTAATAGTAATTATTTGTAACTTTCTGACAAGTAATGTACTCACTCTCAAGGTAACCTAAACCTAATCAAATGTTATGTACAGTTATCTTTCACAATTGTCATCAAATATTTTCTAAAGTGATGTTAGAACAATTTAAAAACAATACTTACATGTATTAGATGTTCCAAGGGAGCTGTGCTGAGCTGTGAAATGTCTGAAACAACCACGTTTCACAGCAAATGCTATAGTAAATGCATGTGGGTCGTTTCTGACCCATGTGTGTAAACTTGATGTAGAAATACAAAAGCTGTGCTCGTTCATAAAGTAAGAAAGGAAAAATACAAATGATGATTTGTGCTTAACAAAAACAAGATATTTACTGCATACTTGGAAAAGTAAATGATAAAATGTATTTATTTCAAAGATATATCATAGAAACACTCAGCCATACATGAAATAACATAGAAAGTGGAGTCATTTTTGACCCATGTTGTGCATTAGATAATGATACAAAAATGTTTTTTATTCAAAAAGTAAGAAAGGAAAAAATAAAATAAGGATGTATGATGATCAAAAACAAGTTAATTGAGGAATACCTTGAATACTGAATGAAGAGATGAATTTATTGCAAAGATGTAGAAAATAAAAACTCAACCGGGTCACTTTGACATTTTTAAAGCAGAAATACTTCATGAAAGTTTTAGACTTTTTTGATGCCGAAATAGTTCATGAAAATTTTCAACTTTTTTGAAGCCAAAATCTTTTCATGAAAATTTTCAACTTTTTTGAAGCCGAATTACTTGATGAAAATTCTTACCTTTTTTAAAGCCATAATGCTGTCATGAAAATTTTCAACTTTTTTGAAGCTGAAATCTTTTCATGAAAATTTTCAACTTTTTTGAAGCCGAAATCTTTTCATGTGAATTTTCAACTTTTTTGAAGCCGAAATCTTTTCATGAAAATTTTCAACTTTTTTGAAGCAGAAATCTTTTCATGAAATACTTTGACTTTTTTGAAGCCGAAATACTTGATGAAAATTTTAAACTTTTTTGAAGCCGAAATCTTTTCATGAAAATTTTCAACTTTTTTGAAGCCGAAATCTTTTCATGAAAATTTTCAACTTTTTGGAGCCGAAATCTTTTCATGAAAATTTTCAACTTTTTTGAAGCAGAAATCTTTTCAAGAAAATCTTTGACTTTTTTGAAGTCTAAATCTTTTCATGAAAATTTTCAACTTTTTTGAAGCCGAAATCTTTTCATGAAAATTTTCAACTTTTTGAAATAGAAATCTTTTCATGAAAATTTTCAACTTTTTTGATGCCGAAATCTTTTAATGTAAATCTTCAACTTTTTTGAAGCCGAAATACTTCATGAAAGTTTTCAACTTTTTTGAAGCCGAAATCTTTTCATGAACATTTTAAACTTTTTTGAAGCCGAAATCTTTTCATGAAAATGTTCATTTTTTTTGAAGCAGAAATCTTTTCATGAAAATCTTCGACTTTTTTGCAGCCGAAATACTTCATGAAAATTTTCAACTTTTTTGAAGCCGAAATACTTTATGAAAGTTTTCAACTTTTTTGAAGCTGAAATCTTTTCATGAAAATTTTCAACTTTTTTGAAGCTGAAATCATTTCATGTAAATTTTCAACTTTTTTGAAGCCGAAATCTTTTCATGAAAATTTTCAACTTTTTTGAAGCCGAAATCTTTTCATGAAAATGGTCAACTTTTTTGAAGCCGAAATCTTTTCATGAAATACTTTGACTTTTTTGAAGCCGAAATACTTGATGAAAATTTTAAACTTTTTTGAAGCCGAAATCTTTTCATGAAAATTTTCAACTTTTTTGAAGCCGAAATCTTTTCATGAAAATTTTCAACTTTTTGGAGCCGAAATCTTGTCATGAAAATTTTTACCTTTCTTAAAGCCAAAATCCTGTCATGAAAATTTTCAACTTTTTTGAAGCAGAAATCTTTTCAAGAAAATCTTTGACTTTTTTGAAGCTGAAATCTTTTCATGAAAATCTTGAACTTTTTTGAAGCCGAAATACTTGATGAAAATTTTCAACTTTTTTGGAGTCTAAATCTTTTCATGAAAATTTTCAACTTTTTTGAAGCCGAAATACTTCATGAAAGCTTTCAACCTTTTTGAAGCCGAAATACTTCATGAAAATTTTTACCTTTTTCAAAGCTAAAATCCTGTCATGAAAATTTTCAACTTTTTTGAAGCAGAAATCTTTTCATGAAAATCTTCAACTTCTTTGAAGCCGAAATACTTGATGAAAATTTTCAACTTTTTTGAAGCCGAAATACTTCATGAAAGTTTTTGAATTTTTTGAAGCCGAAATCTTTTAATGAAAATTTTCAACTTTTTTGAAGCAGAAATCTTTTCATGAAAATCTTCTACTTTTTTGAAGTCGAAATAGTTCATGAAACTTTTCAACCTTTTTGAAGCCGAAATCTTTTCATGAAAATTTTCAACTTTTTTGAAGCCGAAATACTTCATGAAAGTTTTTGAATTTTTTGAAGCCGAAATCTTTTAATGAAAATTTTCAACTTTTTTGAAGCAGAAATCTTTTCATGAAATACTTCGACTTTTTTGAAGCCGAAATACTTGATGAAAATTCTTACCTTTTTTAAAGCCATAATGCTGTCATGAAAATTTTCAACTTTTTTGAAGCTGAAATCTTTTCATAAAAATTTTCAACTTTTTTGAAGCCGAAATCTTTTCATGAAAATTTTCAACTTTTTTGAAGCAGAAATCTTTTCATGAAATACTTTGACTTTTTTGAAGCCGAAATACTTGATGAAAATTTTAAACTTTTTTGAAGCCGAAATCTTTTCATGAAAATTTTCAATTTTTTTGAAGCCGAAATCTTTTCATGAAAATTTTCAACTTTTTGGAGCCGAAATCTTGTCATGAAAATTTTCAACTTTTTTGAAGCAGAAATCTTTTCAAGAAAATCTTTGACTTTTTTGAAGTCTAAATCTTTTCATGAAAATTTTCAACTTTTTTGAAGCCGAAATCTTTTCATGAAAATTTTCAACTTTTTGAAATAGAAATCTTTTCATGAAAATTTTCAACTTTTTTGATGCCGAAATCTTTTAATGTAAATCTTCAACTTTTTTGAAGCCGAAATACTTCATGAAAGTTTTCAACTTTTTTGAAGCCGAAATCTTTTCATGAAAATTTTAAACTTTTTTGAAGCCGAAATCTTTTCATGAAAATGTTCAACTTTTTTGAAGCAGAAATGTTTTCATGAAAATCTTCGACTTTTTTGCAGCCGAAATACTTCATGAAAATTTTCAACTTTTTTGAAGCCGAAATACTTCATGAAAGTTTTCAACCTTTTTGAAGCTAAAATCCTGTCATGAAAATTTTTACCTTTTTCAAAGCTAAAATCCTGTCATGAAAATTTTTAACTTTTTTGAAGCAGAAATCTTTTCATGAAAATTTTCAACTTTTTTGAAGCCGAATTACTTGATGAAAATTCTTACCTTTTTTAAAGCCATAATGCTGTCATGAAAATTTTCAACTTTTTTGAAGCTGAAATCTTTTCATGAAAATTTTCAACTTTTTTGAAGCCGAAATCTTTTCATGTGAATTTTCAACTTTTTTGAAGCCGAAATCTTTTCATGAAAATTTTCAACTTTTTTGAAGCAGAAATCTTTTCATGAAATACTTTGACTTTTTTGAAGCCGAAATACTTGATGAAAATTTTAAACTTTTTTGAAGCCGAAATCTTTTCATGAAAATTTTCAACTTTTTTGAAGCCGAAATCTTTTCATGAAAATTTTCAACTTTTTGGAGCCGAAATCTTTTCATGAAAATTTTCAACTTTTTTGAAGCAGAAATCTTTTCAAGAAAATCTTTGACTTTTTTGAAGTCTAAATCTTTTCATGAAAATTTTCAACTTTTTTGAAGCCGAAATCTTTTCATGAAAATTTTCAACTTTTTGAAATAGAAATCTTTTCATGAAAATTTTCAACTTTTTTGATGCCGAAATCTTTTAATGTAAATCTTCAACTTTTTTGAAGCCGAAATACTTCATGAAAGTTTTCAACTTTTTTGAAGCCGAAATCTTTTCATGAACATTTTAAACTTTTTTGAAGCCGAAATCTTTTCATGAAAATGTTCAACTTTTTTGAAGCAGAAATCTTTTCATGAAAATCTTCGACTTTTTTGCAGCCGAAATACTTCATGAAAATTTTCAACTTTTTTGAAGCCGAAATACTTTATGAAAGTTTTCAACCTTTTTGAAGCTAAAATCCTGTCATGAAAATTTTTACCTTTTTCAAAGCTAAAATCCTGTCATGAAAATTTTCAACTTTTTTGAAGCAGAAATCTTTTCATGAAAATTTTCAACTTTTTTGAAGCCGAATTACTTGATGAAAATTCTTATCTTTTTTAAAGCCATAATGCTGTCATGAAAATTTTCAACTTTTTTGAAGCTGAAATCTTTTCATGAAAATTTTCAACTTTTTTGAAGCTGAAATCTTTTCATGTGAATTTTCAACTTTTTTGAAGCCGAAATCTTTTCATGAAAATTTTCAACTTTTTTGAAGCCGAAATACTTTATGAAAGTTTTCAACTTTTTTGAAGCTGAAATCTTTTCATGAAAATTTTCAACTTTTTTGAAGCTGAAATCATTTCATGTAAATTTTCAACTTTTTTGAAGCCGAAATCTTTTCATGAAAATGGTCAACTTTTTTGAAGCCGAAATCTTTTCATGAAATACTTTGACTTTTTTGAAGCCGAAATACTTGATGAAAATTTTAAACTTTTTTGAAGCCGAAATCTTTTCATGAAAATTTTCAACTTTTTTGAAGCCGAAATCTTTTCATGAAAATTTTCAACTTTTTGGAGCCGAAATCTTGTCATGAAAATTTTTACCTTTCTTAAAGCCAAAATCCTGTCATGAAAATTTTCAACTTTTTTGAAGCAGAAATCTTTTCAAGAAAATCTTTGACTTTTTTGAAGCTGAAATCTTTTCATGAAAATCTTGAACTTTTTTGAAGCCGAAATACTTGATGAAAATTTTCAACTTTTTTGGAGTCTAAATCTTTTCATGAAAATTTTCAACTTTTTTGAAGCCGAAATACTTCATGAAAGTTTTTGAATTTTTTGAAGCCGAAATCTTTTAATGAAAATTTTCAACTTTTTTGAAGCAGAAATCTTTTCATGAAAATCTTCTACTTTTTTGAAGTCGAAATAGTTCATGAAACTTTTCAACCTTTTTGAAGCCGAAATCTTTTCATGAAAATTTTCAAGTTTTTTGAAGCCGAAATACTTCATGAAAGTTTTTGAATTTTTTGAAGCCGAAATCTTTTAATGAAAATTTTCAACTTTTTTGAAGCAGAAATCTTTTCATGAAATACTTCGACTTTTTTGAAGCCGAAATACTTGATGAAAATTCTTACCTTTTTTAAAGCCATAATGCTGTCATGAAAATTTTCAACTTTTTTGAAGCTGAAATCTTTTCATAAAAATTTTCAACTTTTTTGAAGCCGAAATCTTTTCATGAAAATTTTCAACTTTTTTGAAGCAGAAATCTTTTCATGAAATACTTTGACTTTTTTGAAGCTGAAATCTTTTCATGAAAATTTTTACCTTTTTTAAAGCCCAAATCCTGTCATGAAAATTTTCAACTTTTTGGAGCCGAAATCTTGTCATGAAAATTTTTACCTTTTTTAAAGCCAAAATCCTGTCATGAAAATTTTCAACATTTTTGAAGCAGAAATCTTTTGATGAAAATCATTGACTTTTTTGAAGCCGAAATACTTCATGAAAATTTTCAACTTTTTTGAAGCAGAAATCTTTTCATGAAAATTTTCAACTTTTTTGATGCCGAAATAGTTCATGAAAATTTTCAACTTTTTGTAAGCCGAAATCTTTTCATGAAAATCTTCGACTTTTTTGAAGCTGAAATACTTCATGAAAGTTTTCAACCTTTTTGAAGCCGAAATACTTTATAAAATGTTTTACCTTTTTTAAAGCAAAAATCCTGTCATGAAAATTTTCAACTTTTTTGAAGCCTAAATCTTTTCATGAAAATTTTCAACTTTTTTAATGCCGAAATAGTTCATGAAAATTTTCAAGTTTTTGAAGCAGAAATCTTTTCATGAAAATCTTAGACTTTTTTGAAGTCGAAAAAATTCATGAACATTTTCAACTTTTTTGAAGTGTAAATCTTTTCATGAAAATTTTCAACTTTTTTGAAGCCGAAATCTTTTCATGAAAATTGTCAACTTTTTTGAAGCAGAAATCTTTTGATGAAAATTTTTAACTTTTTTGAAGTCGAAAAAATACATGAACATTTTCAACTTTTTTGAAGTCTAAATCTTTTCATGAAAATTTTCAACTTTTTGAAGCCGAAATCTTTTCATGAAAATTTTCAACTTTTTTGAAGCCGAAATCTTTTAATGTAAATTTTCAACTTTTTTGATGCCGAAATAGTTCATGAAAATTTTCAACTTTTTTGAAGCAGAAATCTTTTCATGAAAATTGTCAACTTTTTTGAAGCAGAAATCTTTTGATGAAAATTTTTAACTTTTTTGAAGTCGAAAAAATACATGAACATTTTCAACTTTTTTGAAGTCTAAATCTTTTCATGAAAATTTTCAACTTTTTGAAGCCGAAATCTTTTCATGAAAATTTTCAACTTTTTTGAAGCCGAAATCTTTTAATGTAAATTTTCAACTTTTTTGATGCCGAAATAGTTCATGAAAATTTTCAACATTTTTGAAGCCGAAATCTATTCATGAAAATGTTCGACTTTTTTGACGTCGAAAAAATTCATGAACATTTTCAACTTTTTTGAAGTGTAAATCTTTTCATGAAAATTTTCAACTTTTTTGAAGCCGAAATCTTTTCATGAAAATCTTAGACTTTTTTGAAGTCGAAAAAATACATGAAAATTTTCAACTTTTTTGATGCCGAAATAGTTCATGAAAATTTTCAACATTTTTGAAGCCGAAATCTATTCATGAAAATGTTCGATTTTTTTGACGTCGAAAAAATTCATGAACATTTTCAACTTTTTTGAAGTGTAAATCTTTTCATGAAAATTTTCAACTTTTTTGAAGCTTAAATCTTTTCATGAAAACTTTCAACTTTTTTGAAGCCGAAATACTTCATGAAAATTTTCAAATTTTTTAAAGCCAAAATCCTGTCATGAAAAATTTATACTTTTTTGAAGCAAAATTCTTTTCATGAAAATTTTCGACTTTATTCAAACTGATATTCTACATTTTCTAACTCAAAGTGTAGTTTCAAAGTAAAAATACTGTTAGAAGGAGTGATTCAGACAAAATTAGATGAAACAGCTGTACTGGTAACAAACAATGATATTAACAGCTTTAGTGATCAAATTGAGCGTATCTTGGGAAGCTGAGCTCGAAAGTGACATGAAACATGTTTTTCAAACATAAAGTGACAGTGACAGTGAATACCTGTTCTGACTACATTTTCTAACTCAAAGTGTCGTTTCAAAGTAAAAATACTGTTAGAAGGAGTGATTCAGACAAAATTAGATGAAACAACTGTACTGGTAACAAATGACCCCAGTTACATGAAATGACATCAAAATCAACATTCCCTGAGCCAGACAACGCTATTAACAGCTTTAGTGATCAAATTGAGCGTATCTTGCGAAGCTGAGCTCGAAAGTGACATGAAACATGTTTTTGAGACATAAAGTGACACTTACAGTGAATACCTGTCCTGACTACATTTTCTAACTGAAAGCGTCGTTTCAAAGTAAAAATACTGTTAGAAGGAGTGATTCAGACAAAATTAGATGAAACAGCTGTACTGGTAACAAACAACGATATTAACAGCTTTAGTGATCAAATTGAGCGTATCTTGCGAAGCTGAGCTCGAAAGTGACATGAAACATGTTTTTCAGACAAAAAGTGACACTTACTGTTCAGACTGCATTTTCTAACTCAAAGTGTCGTTTCAAAGTAAAAATACTGTTAGAAGGAGTTTTTCAGGCAAAATTAGATGAAACAGCTGTAGTGGTAAAAAATGAGCGCAGTTACATGAAATGACATCAAAATCAACATTCCCTGAGCCAGACAACGCTATTAACAGCTTTAGTGATCAAATTGAGCGTATCTTGCGAAGCTGAGCTCGAAAGTGACATGAAACATGTTTTTGAGACATAAAGTGACACTTACTGTTCAGACTACATTTTCTAACTCAAAGTGTCGTTTCAAAGTAAAAATACTGTTAGAGGGAGTGATTCAGACAAAATTAGATGAAACAGCTGTAGTGGTAACAAATGAGCGCAGTTACATGAAATGACATCAAAATCAACATTCCCTGAGCCAGACAACGCTATTAACAGCTTTAGTGATCAAATTGAGCGTATCTTGCGAAGCTGAGCTCGAAAGTGACATGAAACATGTTTTTGAGACATAAAGTGACACTTACTGTTCAGACTACATTTTCTAACTCAAAGTGTCGTTTCAAAGTAAAAATACTGTTAGAGGGAGTGATTCAGACAAAATTAGATGAAACAGCTGTAGTGGTAAAAAATGAGCGCAGTTACATGAAATGACATCAAAATCAACATTCCCTGAGCCAGACAACGCTATTAACAGCTTTAGTGATCAAATTGAGCGTATCTTGCGAAGCTGAGCTCGAAAGTGACATGAAACATGTTTTTGAGACATAAAGTGACACTTACTGTTCAGACTACATTTTCTAACTCAAAGTGTCGTTTCAAAGTAAAAATACTGTTAGAGGGAGTGATTCAGACAAAATTAGATGAAACAGCTGTAGTGGTAACAAATGAGCGCAGTTACATGAAATGACATCAAAATCAACATTCCCTGAGCCAGACAACGCTATTAACAGCTTTAGTGATCAAATTGAGCGTATCTTGCGAAGCTGAGCTCGAAAGTGACATGAAACATGTTTTTGAGACATAAAGTGACACTTACTGTTCAGACTACATTTTCTAACTCAAAGTGTCGTTTCAAAGTAAAAATACTGTTAGAGGGAGTGATTCAGACAAAATTAGATGAAACAGCTGTAGTGGTAACAAATGAGCGCAGTTACATGAAATGACATTAAAATCAACATTCCCTGAGCCAGACAACGCTATTAACAGCTTTAGTGATCAAATTGAGCGTATCTTGCGAAGCTGAGCTCGAAAGTGACATGAAACATGTTTTTGAGACATAAAGTGACACTTACTGTTCAAAACATGTTTCATGTCACTTTCGAGCTCAGCTTCGCAAGATACGCTCAATTTGATCACTAAAGCTGTTAATAGCGTTGTTTGTTACCAGTGCTGCTGTTTCATCTAATTTTGTCTGAATCACTCCTTCTAACAGTATTTTTACTTTGAAACGACACTTTGAGTTAGAAAATGTAGTCTGAACAGGTATTCATTGTAAGTGTCACTTTATGTCTGAAAAACATGTTTCATGTCACTTTCGAGCTCAGCTTCGCAAGATACGCTCAATTTGATCACTAAAGCTGTTAATATCGTTGTTTGTTACCAGTACAGCTGTTTCATCTAATTTTGTCTGAATCACTCCTTCTAACAGTATTTTTACTTTGAAACGGCACTTTGAGTTAAAAATGTAGTCTGAACAGTAAGTGTCACTTTATGTCTCAAAAACTTGTTTCATGTCACTTTCGAGCTCAGCTTCGCAAGATACGCTCAATTTGATCACTAAAGCTGTTAATATCGTTGTTTGTTACCAGTGCTGCTGTTTCATCTAATTTTGTCTGAATCACTCCTTCTAACAGTATTTTTACTTTGAAACGACACTTTGAGTTAGAAAATGTAGTCAGGACAGGTATTCACTGTAAGTGTCACTTTATGTCTCAAAAACATGTTTCATGTCACTTTCGAGCTCAGCTTCGCAAGATACGCTCAATTTGATCACTAAAGCTGTTAATATCGTTGTTTGTTACCAGTGCTGCTGTTTCATCTAATTTTGTCTGAATCACTCCTTCTAACAGTATTTTTACTTTGAAACGACACTTTGAGTTAGAAAATGTAGTCTGAAAAGTAAGTGTCACTTTATGTCCCAAAAACATGTTTCATGTCACTTTCGAGCTCAGCTTCGCAAGATACGCTCAATTTGATCACTAAAGCTGTTAATAGCGTTGTCTGGCTCAGGGAATGTTGATTTTGATGTCATTTCATGTAACTGCGCTCATTTGTTACCAGTACAGCTGTTTCATCTAATTTTGTCTGAATCACTCCTTCTAACAGTATTTTTACTTTGAAACGGCACTTTGAGTTAAAAATGTAGTCTGAACAGTAAGTGTCACTTTATGTCTCAAAAACTTGTTTCATGTCACTTTCGAGCTCAGCTTCGCAAGATACGCTCAATTTGATCACTAAAGCTGTTAATATCGTTGTTTGTTACCAGTGCTGCTGTTTCATCTAATTTTGTCTGAATCACTCCTTCTAACAGTATTTTTACTTTGAAACGACACTTTGAGTTAGAAAATGTAGTCAGGACAGGTATTCACTGTAAGTGTCACTTTATGTCTCAAAAACATGTTTCATGTCACTTTCGAGCTCAGCTTCGCAAGATACGCTCAATTTGATCACTAAAGCTGTTAATATCGTTGTTTGTTACCAGTGCTGCTGTTTCATCTAATTTTGTCTGAATCACTCCTTCTAACAGTATTTTTACTTTGAAACGACACTTTGAGTTAGAAAATGTAGTCAGAACAGGTATTCATTGTAAGTGTCACTTTATGTCTGAAAAACATGTTTCATGTCACTTTCGAGCTCAGCTTCGCAAGATACGCTCAATTTGATCACTAAAGCTGTTAATAGCGTTGTCTGGCTCAGGGAATGTTGATTTTGATGTCATTTCATGTAACTGCGCTCATTTGTTACCAGTACAGCTGTTTCATCTAATATTGTCTGAATCACTCCTTCTAACAGTATTTTTACTTTGAAACGGCACTTTCAGTTAGAAAATGTAGTCTGAACAGTAAGTGTCATTTTATGTCTCAAAAACATGTTTCATGTCACTTTCGAGCTCAGCTTCGCAAGATACGCTCAATTTGATCACTAAAGCTGTTAATATCGTTGTTTGTTACCAGTACAGCTGTTTCATCTAATTTTCTCTGAATCACGCCTTCTAACAGTATTTTTACTTTGAAACGACACTTTGAGTGAGAAAATGTAGTCTGAAAAGTAAGTGTCACTTTATGTCCCAAAAACATGTTTCATGTCACTTTCGAGCTCAGCTTCGCAAGATACGCTCAATTTGATCACTAAAGCTGTTAATAGCGTTTTCTGGCTCAGGGAATGTTGATTTTGATGTCATTTCATGTAACTGCGCTCATTTCTTACCAGTACAGCTGTTTCATCTAATTTTGTCTGAATCACTCCTTCTAACAGTATTTTTACTTTGAAACGACACTTTGAGTTAGAAAATGTAGAATATCAGTTTGAATAAAGTTGAAAATTTACATATAAAGATTTCAGCTTTAAAAAAGTTGAAAACTTTCATGAAGTATTTCAGCTTTGAAAAAGTTGAAAACTTTCATGAAGTATTTCGACTTCAAAAAAGTTCAAAATTTACATGAAAAGATTTCTGTTTCAAAAAATTTGAAAATTTCAAGCTTTTTAAAAAGTTGAAAATTTTCATGAAGTATTTTTGCTTCAAAAAGTTGAAAACTTTCATGAAAAGATTTCGGCTTCAAAAAAGTTGAAAATTTTAATGAAAACATTTCGGCTTCAAAAAAGTTAAAAATTTACATGAAAAGATTTCGGCTTCAAAAAAGTTGAAAATTTTCATGAAAAGATTTCGGTTTTAAAAAAGTTAAAAATTTACATGAAAATATTTCGGCTTCAAAAAAGTGTAAAATTTTCATGAAAAGGTTTCATTTTCAAAAAAGTTGATAATTTTCATGAAAAGATTTTTGTTTCAAAAAAGTGTAAAATTTTCATGGAAAGATTTCTGCTTCAAAAAAGTTGAAAATTTTCATGAAAAGATTTCTGCTTGAAAATGTTCATGAAAAGATTTTTGCTTCAACAAAGTTGAAAATTTTCATGAAAAGATTTCTGCTTCAAAAAAGTTGAAGATTTTCATGAAAAGATTTTTGCTTCAAAAAAGTTGAAGATCTTCATGAAACGATTTCTGCTTCAAAAAAGTTGAACATTTTCATGAAAAAATTTCTGCTTCAAAAAAGTTGAAAATTTTCATGAAGTATTTCGGTTTCAAAAAAGTTAAAAATTTACATGAAAAGATTTCGGCTTCAAAAAAGTTGAAAATTTTGATGAAAAGGTTTCATTTTCAAAAAAGTTGAAAATTTTGATGAAAAGATTTCTGCTTCAAAAAAGTTGAAAATTTTCATGACAAGATTTTGGCTTCAAAAAAGTTGAAAATTTCCATGAAAAGATTTCAGCTTCAACAAAATTGAAAATTTTCATGACAGGATTTTGGCTTTAAAAAAGTTGAAAATTTTCATGAAAAGATTTCTGTTTCAAAAAAGTTGAAAATTTTCATAAAAAGATTTCTGCTTCAAAAAAGTCGAAGATTTTCATGAAAAGATTTCGGCTTCAAAAAAGTCAAAAATTTTCATAAAGTATTTTGGTTTCAAAAAAGTTGAAAATTTACATGAAAAGATTTCAGCTTCAAAAAAGTTCAAAATTTTCATGAAAAGATTTCGGCTTCAAAAAAGTTTAACATTTCCATGAAGTATTTCTGCTTCAAAAAAGTTGAAGATTTTCATGAAAAGATTTTTGCTTCATAAAAGTTGAAGATCTTCATGAAACGATTTCTGCTTCAAAAAAGTTGAACATTTTCATGAAAACATTTCGGTTTCAAAAAAGTTAAAAATTTACATGAAAAGATTTCGGCTTCAAAAAAGTTGAAAATTTTGATGAAAAGGTTTCATTTTCAAAAAAGTTGATAATTTTTATGACAAGATTTCTGCTTCAAAAAAGTTGAAAATTTTCATGAAAAGATTTTGAATTCAAAAAAGTTGAAAATTTCTATGAAAAGATTTCTGCTTCAACAAAATTGAAATTTTTCATGAAAAGAGTTCGGCTTCATTAAAGTTGAAAATTTTCATGAAGTATTTCGGCTTCAAAAAAGTTGAAAATTTAAATGAAAAGTTTTCTGCTTCAAAAAAGTTGAAAAGTTTCATGACAGGATTTTGGCTTTAAAAAAGTTGAAAATTTACATGAAAAGATTTCTGCTTCAAAAAAGTTGAAAAGTTTCATGAAAAGATTTTGGCTTCAAAAAAGTTGAAAATTTTCATGAAGTAATTCGGCTTCAAAAAAGTTGAAAATTTTCATGAAGTATTTCAGCTTCAAAAAAGTTGAAAACTTTCATGAAGTTTTTCGGCTTCCAAAAAGTTGAAAACTTTCATGACGTTTTTCTGCTTTACAAAAGTTGAAGATTTTCATGAAGTATTTCGGCTTCAAAAAAGTTGAAAATTTTCATGAAAAGATTTCGGTTATAAAAAAGTTAAAAATTTACATGAAAAGATTTCGGCTTCAAAAAAGTTGAAAATTTTCATGAAAAGGTTTCATTTTCAAAAAAGTTGATAATTTTCATGAAAAGATTTCTGCTTCAAAAAAGTTGAAAATTTTCATGAAGTATTTCCGCGTCAAAAAAGTTGAAAATTTCAGGCTTTTTAAAAAGTTGAATATTTTCATGAAGTATTTCTGCTTCAAAAAGTTGAAAATTTTCATGAAAAGATTTTTGTTTCAAAAAAGTGTAAAATTTTCATGGAAAGATTTCTGCTTCAAAAAAGTTGAAAATTTTCATGAAAAGATTTCTGCTTGAAAATTTTCATGAAAAGATTTCTGCTTCAACAAAGTTGAAAATTTTCATGAAAAGATTTCTGCTTCAACAAAGTTAAAAATTTTCATGAAAAGATTTAGCCTTCAAAAAAGTTGAAAATTTTCATGAAAAGATTTCGGCTTCAAAAAAGTTGAACATTTTCATAAAGTATTTCTGCTTCAAAAAAGTTGAAAATTTCAAGCTTTTTAAAAAGTTGAAAATTTTCATGAAGTATTTTTGCTTCAAAAAGTTGAAAACTTTCATGAAAAGATTTCGGCTTCAAAAAAGTTGAAAATTTTCATGAAAAGATTTCTGCTTCAAAATTTTCATGAAAAGATTCATGAAAAGATTTCGGATTTAAAAAAGTTGAAAATTTTAATGAAAACATTTCGGCTTCAAAAAAGTTGAAAATTTTCATGAAGTATTTCGGATTCAACAAAGTTGAAAATTTACATGAAAAGATTTCTGCTTAAAAAAGTTGAAAATTTTCATGAAAAGATTTCTGCTTGAAAATTTTCATAAAAATATTTCTGCATTAAAAAAGTCAAAGATTTTCATGAAAAGATTTCGGATTTAAAAAAGTTGAAAATTTTCATAAAAAGATTTCTGCTTCAAAAAAGTTGAAAATTTTCATGAAAAGATATAGGCTTCAAAAAAGTCGAAGATTTTCATGAAAAGATTTCTGCATGAAAATTTTCATGAAAAGATTTCTGATTCAACAAAGTTGAAAATTTTCATGAAAAGATTTCTGCTTCAACAAAGTTGAAAATTTTCATGAAAAGATTTAGGCTTCAAAAAAGTCGAAAATTTTCATGAAAAGATTTCGGCTTCAAAAAAGTTGAAGATTTTCGTGAAAAGATTTCTGCTTCAAAAAAGTTGAAAAGTTTCATGACAGGATTTTGGCTTTAAAGAAGTTGAAAATTTACATGAAAAGATTTCTGCTTCAAAAAATTTGAAAATTTTCATGAAGTAATTCGGCTTCAAAAAAGTTGAATATTTTCATTAAAAGATTTCTGCTTCAAAAAAGTTGAATATTTTCATTAAAAGATTTCTGCTTCAAAAAAGTCGAAGATTTTCATGAAAAGATTTCGGCTTCAAAAAAGTTGAAAATTTTCATAAAAAGATTTCTGCTTCAAAAAAGTCGAAGATTTTCATGAAAAGATTTCTGCTTCATAAAAGTTGAAAATTTTCATAAAAAGATTTCTGCTTCAAAAAAGTCGAAGATTTTCATGAAAAGATTTCGGCTTCAAAAAAGTTGAAAAATTTTCATGAAGTATTTTGGTTTCAAAAAAGTTGAAAATTTACATGAAAAGATTTCAGCTTCAAAAAAGTTGAAAATTTTCATGAAAAGATTTCTGCTTGAAAATTTTCATGAAAAGATTTCTGCTTCAACAAAGTTGAAAATTTTCATGAAAAGATTTCTGCTTCAACAAAGTTAAAAATTTTCATGAAAAGATTTAGCCTTCAAAAAAGTTGAAAATTTTCATGAAAAGATTTAGCCTTCAAAAAAGTTGAACATTTTCATAAAGTATTTCTGCTTCAAAAAAGTTGAAGATTTTCATAAAAAGATTTCTGCTTCAAAAAAGTCGAAGATTTTCATGAAAAGATTTCGGCTTCAAAAAAGTCAAAAATTTTCATGAAGTATTTTGGTTTCAAAAAAGTTGAAAATTTACATGAAAAGATTTCAGCTTCAAAAAAGTTGAAAATTTTCATGAAAAGATTTCTGCTTGAAAATTTTCATGAAAAGATTTCTGCTTCAACAAAGTTGAAAATTTTCATGAAAAGATTTCTGCTTCAAAAAAGTTGAAAATTTTCATGAAAAGATTTTGGATTCAAAAAAGTTGAACATTTTCATAAAGTATTTCTGCTTCAAAAAAGTTGAAGATTTTCATGAAAAGATTTCGGCTTCAACAAAGTTGAAAATTTTCAGGACAGGATTTTGGCTTTAAAAAAGGTAAAAAATTTCATGAAGTATTTCAGCTTCAAAAAATTTGAAAATTTTGATGAAAAGATTTCTGCTTCAACAAAGTTAAAAATTTTGATGAAAAGATTTCTGCTTCAACAAAGTTAAAAATTTTCATGAAAAGATTTAGCCTTCAAAAAAGTTGAAAATTTTCATGAAAAGATTTCGGCTTCAAAAAAGTTGAACATTTTCATGAAGTATTTCAGCTTCAAAAAATTTGAAAATTTTGATGAAAAGATTTCTGCTTCAAAAAAGTTCAAAATTTTCATGAAAAGATTTCGGCTTCAAAAAAGTTTAACATTTCCATGAAGTATTTCTGCTTCAAAAAAGTTGAAGATTTTCATGAAAAGATTTTTGCTTCAAAAAAGTTGAAGATCTTCATGAAACGATTTCTGCTTCAAAAAAGTTGAAAATTTTGATGAAAAGGTTTCATTTTCAAAAAAGTTGATAATTTTTATGAAAAGATTTCTGCTTCAAAAAAGTTGAAAATTTTCATGAAAAGATTTTGGCTTCAAAAAAGTTGAAAATTTCCATGAATAGATTTCAGCTTCAACAAAATTGAAATTTTTCATGAAAAGAGTTCGGCTTCAAAAAAGTTGAAAATTTTCATGAAGTATTTCGGCTTCAAAAAAGTTGAAAATTTAAATGAAAAGTTTTCTGCTTCAAAAAAGTTGAAAATTTTCATGAAGTATTTCGGCTTCAAAAAAGTTGAAAAATTCGGGTTTTTGAAAAAGTTGAAAATTTTCATAAAATATTTCTACTTCAGAAAGTTGAAAATTTTCATGAAAAGATTTCGGCTTCAACAAAGTTGAAAATTTTCATGACAGGATTTTGGCTTTAAAAAAGGTAAAAATTTTCATGAAGTATATCAGCTTCAAAAAATTTGAAAATTTTGATGAAAAGATTTCTGCTTCAAAAAAGTTGAAAACTTTCATGAAAAGATTTCGGCTTCAAAAAAGTCAAAGATTTTCTTGAAGTATTTCGGCTTCAAAAAAGTTGAAAATTTTCATGAAAATCTTCGACTTTCTTCATGCTGGCTGAGTTTTTCTTTGTTCTATCTTTTGAAATCAATTTATTTTATGATTGAATATTCCAAGTATTCTTTAAATATCTTGTTTTTGATTACCACCAATCACTATTTCCATTTTTACTTTCATGCTTTATGAACAAAAATAGCTTTTTTTATTACTACATCAAGTTTACACACATGGGTCAAAAATGACCCATACATCCAAGTGTGATTTAAAATTAAATGAATTAATACTATAATAATAATTTGTTTCAAGTAATTACTTTAGCAGTGAGTGGAGCCAAACACTTATGTATTTCATATTTGCAACATGTTTATTTGTCATTTTGTCACACATACACATACCTCTGATAACAGATAACACGGCTGTTGAACTGAACTGTATCTGTAATTTAACAACTGTAAACTGGTGAATGTGACCAAACAAAATGAAATACAACTGAACACATCACTAGAGCACAAATTGCCATCTCAATTTTGACATGCCTCACAAATGATCACTAAGAGTTTGTGCTCCTTGCACACAGGCCTGGTGCACTGGGAACACTAGCTGCTGACTTTTCTGTCTTTGGTAACTGGGCAGATCGTGCACCTCTTCCTCTTCCTTTGGCCCTCCTGTCTGATGTCCTCTTGTGGCTGGGTGGTGGCTGTGTTTTGTTTTTTAAACCCACATCTTCCCATTGTTTCTTCTTCTGACTGCTGTCATCCACTGCTTTGTCATCATGCATAGTGCTCAGGAGGACAACAGCTTTTCCCTTCTTCTGCACATAGCTCACCATGGTCATGTTGCCATTGAATCCGAATTCTGAGCTATGAATCTCCCGTGATTTGGATGGCTTCATGATAGGTGGTATGTCCGATTTGTTCTGGCAAAGAGTCCCAACAATGGTCAGGTTCTTCTCGAGGAGCTTCTCAGCCAGCGGGACACTGGTGAAGAAGTTGCTAATTGTGATGTTGCGACCTATGAGAGGGGGAAAAGATTGTAAATTTACTCGACATGGAATTCTTTAAACTCTAACGCCATAATCTGTTGCATTGCATTGCATTTTATTCTGTTTTACTATTTTGCTTACAGAGAAATCAAATAAAAAAATAAAATACACATTATTAAAGATTGGGAAAAAGTATGTAGGTATTGTGCTAAAACTTAATACATTAGTTTCTCTATTGTACTTTACATTCACCTGTCTGTCTGATTCCACTGCACAATTGCTGGACGACATTCTCTCCAAGGTTCCTCTGAACCTGGCTGTCTCCCGGTATAGACAATTCCATCTATTGCATAAGGTACCCTTGCGTCGCACATCCAGAAGATTTTTATCCCATATTTTGCAGGCTTGCTGGGCATGTGTTGCCGTAACTTGCACCTGCCTCGGAATGGCACAAGCTGCTCATCTATGGTGACACAGTCACTGGGGATGAACTTTCTTCTGCAGTTGTCCAGGAAACAGTCCCACACGTACCTAAATGTCGCCATGTGGTGTGTTTCCAGTCGCAGAGCCCTGGTCCTCTTGTCGTCAAACCGTATGATGCGGCGGATATCTTCATATCTCCTAAGCCCCATGGTGGCCTTGTAAATTGGATTCTGCAGCGGATCTACAAACAGCTCCCGCAAGGCCACATCCCAGCTCTTCTCCCCCCCTGCAAGAATTGATGAAGGCCATCAATTCTTCTTTATCAATGCTTCTCCACTCTTTCCCTTTTGCTGTGGCTGTTCTTCGTCCCTCTAAGTTGATACATATTAGAACCTCCTCAATGATGTTGTCACTCATGAACATATCCCAGGCATCTTTTGGTGAAACAGCTGGTGATCCAGGTGTAGGTCCTGGGCAGCTCCTCAGAATGTTATGGCTTCTTGTTCTGCCATGAATGGGGGGATTCTCATTCCAGTAAGATCCGTTTTTACTCAATCTATTGGACTGGGTCTGAGTTTCCTCTTCAGAGGACTCATCAGATGAGTCTTCTGTATCATCAGAGGAGTCTTCTTCATGGATTCCCAGACACACCCACAACTCCAGCTTGACCCTCTGGCAAATATTCTGGGTCATCATCATCAGAAATTTCAGACTCTGAATCAAGACAAATTGCCTCCTCATCTGGTTCTTCCTGCAGCATCGCTACAACCATCTCAGTAGTAAATCTGGGACCAGCCATACTCTGGATAAAGAAAATCAAAAGCACAATAAAATTTTCAGATGCACATCAATATACATACACATACATACAGTTTTATTTTGGTGACTTGGCTAAGTAGCTTAGCTAAGTACTTTGCTAAGTAGCCTAGCAATCTACATAATAGTTAGCTAACTACAATAGAATTAGCTAACTAAAATAGAAGTGTCAACAGCTAGCTAGCTAATAGTAATTATTTGTAACTTTCTGACAAGTAATGTACTCACTCTCAAGGTAACCTAAACCTAATCAAATGTTATGTACAGTTATCTTTCACAATTGTCATCAAATATTTTCTAAAGTGATGTTAGAACAATTTAAAAACAATACTTACATGTATTAGATGTTCCAAGGGAGCTGTGCTGAGCTGTGAAATGTCTGAAACAACCACGTTTCACAGCAAATGCTATAGTAAATGCATGTGGGTCGTTTCTGACCCATGTGTGTAAACTTGATGTAGAAATACAAAAGCTGTGCTCGTTCATAAAGTAAGAAAGGAAAAATACAAATGATGATTTGTGCTTAACAAAAACAAGATATTTACTGCATACTTGGAAAAGTAAATGATAAAATGTATTTATTTCAAAGATATATCATAGAAACACTCAGCCATACATGAAATAACATAGAAAGTGGAGTCATTTTTGACCCATGTTGTGCATTAGATAATGATACAAAAATGTTTTTTATTCAAAAAGTAAGAAAGGAAAAAATAAAATAAGGATGTATGATGATCAAAAACAAGTTAATTGAGGAATACCTTGAATACTGAATGAAGAGATGAATTTATTGCAAAGATGTAGAAAATAAAAACTCAACCGGGTCACTTTGACATTTTTAAAGCAGAAATACTTCATGAAAGTTTTAGACTTTTTTGATGCCGAAATAGTTCATGAAAATTTTCAACTTTTTTGAAGCCAAAATCTTTTCATGAAAATTTTCAACTTTTTTGAAGCCGAATTACTTGATGAAAATTCTTACCTTTTTTAAAGCCATAATGCTGTCATGAAAATTTTCAACTTTTTTGAAGCTGAAATCTTTTCATGAAAATTTTCAACTTTTTTGAAGCCGAAATCTTTTCATGTGAATTTTCAACTTTTTTGAAGCCGAAATCTTTTCATGAAAATTTTCAACTTTTTTGAAGCAGAAATCTTTTCATGAAATACTTTGACTTTTTTGAAGCCGAAATACTTGATGAAAATTTTAAACTTTTTTGAAGCCGAAATCTTTTCATGAAAATTTTCAACTTTTTTGAAGCCGAAATCTTTTCATGAAAATTTTCAACTTTTTGGAGCCGAAATCTTTTCATGAAAATTTTCAACTTTTTTGAAGCAGAAATCTTTTCAAGAAAATCTTTGACTTTTTTGAAGTCTAAATCTTTTCATGAAAATTTTCAACTTTTTTGAAGCCGAAATCTTTTCATGAAAATTTTCAACTTTTTGAAATAGAAATCTTTTCATGAAAATTTTCAACTTTTTTGATGCCGAAATCTTTTAATGTTAATCTTCAACTTTTTTGAAGCCGAAATACTTCATGAAAGTTTTCAACTTTTTTGAAGCCGAAATCTTTTCATGAACATTTTAAACTTTTTTGAAGCCGAAATCTTTTCATGAAAATGTTCATTTTTTTTGAAGCAGAAATCTTTTCATGAAAATCTTCGACTTTTTTGCAGCCGAAATACTTCATGAAAATTTTCAACTTTTTTGAAGCCGAAATACTTTATGAAAGTTTTCAACTTTTTTGAAGCTGAAATCTTTTCATGAAAATTTTCAACTTTTTTGAAGCTGAAATCATTTCATGTAAATTTTCAACTTTTTTGAAGCCGAAATCTTTTCATGAAAATTTTCAACTTTTTTGAAGCCGAAATCTTTTCATGAAAATGGTCAACTTTTTTGAAGCCGAAATCTTTTCATGAAATACTTTGACTTTTTTGAAGCCGAAATACTTGATGAAAATTTTAAACTTTTTTGAAGCCGAAATCTTTTCATGAAAATTTTCAACTTTTTTGAAGCCGAAATCTTTTCATGAAAATTTTCAACTTTTTGGAGCCGAAATCTTGTCATGAAAATTTTTACCTTTCTTAAAGCCAAAATCCTGTCATGAAAATTTTCAACTTTTTTGAAGCAGAAATCTTTTCAAGAAAATCTTTGACTTTTTTGAAGCTGAAATCTTTTCATGAAAATCTTGAACTTTTTTGAAGCCGAAATACTTGATGAAAATTTTCAACTTTTTTGGAGTCTAAATCTTTTCATGAAAATTTTCAACTTTTTTGAAGCCGAAATACTTCATGAAAGCTTTCAACCTTTTTGAAGCCGAAATACTTCATGAAAATTTTTACCTTTTTCAAAGCTAAAATCCTGTCATGAAAATTTTCAACTTTTTTGAAGCAGAAATCTTTTCATGAAAATCTTCAACTTCTTTGAAGCCGAAATACTTGATGAAAATTTTCAACTTTTTTGAAGCCGAAATACTTCATGAAAGTTTTTGAATTTTTTGAAGCCGAAATCTTTTAATGAAAATTTTCAACTTTTTTGAAGCAGAAATCTTTTCATGAAAATCTTCTACTTTTTTGAAGTCGAAATAGTTCATGAAACTTTTCAACCTTTTTGAAGCCGAAATCTTTTCATGAAAATTTTCAACTTTTTTGAAGCCGAAATACTTCATGAAAGTTTTTGAATTTTTTGAAGCCGAAATCTTTTAATGAAAATTTTCAACTTTTTTGAAGCAGAAATCTTTTCATGAAATACTTCGACTTTTTTGAAGCCGAAATACTTGATGAAAATTCTTACCTTTTTTAAAGCCATAATGCTGTCATGAAAATTTTCAACTTTTTTGAAGCTGAAATCTTTTCATAAAAATTTTCAACTTTTTTGAAGCCGAAATCTTTTCATGAAAATTTTCAACTTTTTTGAAGCAGAAATCTTTTCATGAAATACTTTGACTTTTTTGAAGCCGAAATACTTGATGAAAATTTTAAACTTTTTTGAAGCCGAAATCTTTTCATGAAAATTTTCAATTTTTTTGAAGCCGAAATCTTTTCATGAAAATTTTCAACTTTTTGGAGCCGAAATCTTGTCATGAAAATTTTCAACTTTTTTGAAGCAGAAATCTTTTCAAGAAAATCTTTGACTTTTTTGAAGTCTAAATCTTTTCATGAAAATTTTCAACTTTTTTGAAGCCGAAATCTTTTCATGAAAATTTTCAACTTTTTGAAATAGAAATCTTTTCATGAAAATTTTCAACTTTTTTGATGCCGAAATCTTTTAATGTAAATCTTCAACTTTTTTGAAGCCGAAATACTTCATGAAAGTTTTCAACTTTTTTGAAGCCGAAATCTTTTCATGAAAATTTTAAACTTTTTTGAAGCCGAAATCTTTTCATGAAAATGTTCAACTTTTTTGAAGCAGAAATGTTTTCATGAAAATCTTCGACTTTTTTGCAGCCGAAATACTTCATGAAAATTTTCAACTTTTTTGAAGCCGAAATACTTCATGAAAGTTTTCAACCTTTTTGAAGCTAAAATCCTGTCATGAAAATTTTTACCTTTTTCAAAGCTAAAATCCTGTCATGAAAATTTTTAACTTTTTTGAAGCAGAAATCTTTTCATGAAAATTTTCAACTTTTTTGAAGCCGAAATCTTTTCATGTGAATTTTCAACTTTTTTGAAGCCGAAATCTTTTCATGAAAATTTTCAACTTTTTTGAAGCAGAAATCTTTTCATGAAATACTTTGACTTTTTTGAAGCCGAAATACTTGATGAAAATTTTAAACTTTTTTGAAGCCGAAATCTTTTCATGAAAATTTTCAACTTTTTTGAAGCCGAAATCTTTTCATGAAAATTTTCAACTTTTTGGAGCCGAAATCTTGTCATGAAAATTTTCAACTTTTTTGAAGCAGAAATCTTTTCAAGAAAATCTTTGACTTTTTTGAAGTCTAAATCTTTTCATGAAAATTTTCAACTTTTTTGAAGCCGAAATCTTTTCATGAAAATTTTCAACTTTTTGAAATAGAAATCTTTTCATGAAAATTTTCAACTTTTTTGATGCCGAAATCTTTTAATGTAAATCTTCAACTTTTTTGAAGCCGAAATACTTCATGAAAGTTTTCAACTTTTTTGAAGCCGAAATCTTTTCATGAACATTTTAAACTTTTTTGAAGCCGAAATCTTTTCATGAAAATGTTCAACTTTTTTGAAGCAGAAATGTTTTCATGAAAATCTTCGACTTTTTTGCAGCCGAAATACTTCATGAAAATTTTCAACTTTTTTGAAGCCGAAATACTTCATGAAAGTTTTCAACCTTTTTGAAGCTAAAATCCTGTCATGAAAATTTTTACCTTTTTCAAAGCTAAAATCCTGTCATGAAAATTTTTAACTTTTTTGAAGCAGAAATCTTTTCATGAAAATTTTCAACTTTTTTGAAGCCGAATTACTTGATGAAAATTCTTACCTTTTTTAAAGCCATAATGCTGTCATGAAAATTTTCAACTTTTTTGAAGCTGAAATCTTTTCATGAAAATTTTCAACTTTTTTGAAGCCGAAATCTTTTCATGTGAATTTTCAACTTTTTTGAAGCCGAAATCTTTTCATGAAAATTTTCAACTTTTTTGAAGCAGAAATCTTTTCATGAAATACTTTGACTTTTTTGAAGCCGAAATACTTGATGAAAATTTTAAACTTTTTTGAAGCCGAAATCTTTTCATGAAAATTTTCAACTTTTTTGAAGCCGAAATCTTTTCATGAAAATTTTCAACTTTTTGGAGCCGAAATCTTTTCATGAAAATTTTCAACTTTTTTGAAGCAGAAATCTTTTCAAGAAAATCTTTGACTTTTTTGAAGTCTAAATCTTTTCATGAAAATTTTCAACTTTTTTGAAGCCGAAATCTTTTCATGAAAATTTTCAACTTTTTGAAATAGAAATCTTTTCATGAAAATTTTCAACTTTTTTGATGCCGAAATCTTTTAATGTAAATCTTCAACTTTTTTGAAGCCGAAATACTTCATGAAAGTTTTCAACTTTTTTGAAGCCGAAATCTTTTCATGAACATTTTAAACTTTTTTGAAGCCGAAATCTTTTCATGAAAATGTTCAACTTTTTTGAAGCAGAAATCTTTTCATGAAAATCTTCGACTTTTTTGCAGCCGAAATACTTCATGAAAATTTTCAACTTTTTTGAAGCCGAAATACTTTATGAAAGTTTTCAACCTTTTTGAAGCTAAAATCCTGTCATGAAAATTTTTACCTTTTTCAAAGCTAAAATCCTGTCATGAAAATTTTCAACTTTTTTGAAGCAGAAATCTTTTCATGAAAATTTTCAACTTTTTTGAAGCCGAATTACTTGATGAAAATTCTTATCTTTTTTAAAGCCATAATGCTGTCATGAAAATTTTCAACTTTTTTGAAGCTGAAATCTTTTCATGAAAATTTTCAACTTTTTTGAAGCTGAAATCTTTTCATGTGAATTTTCAACTTTTTTGAAGCCGAAATCTTTTCATGAAAATTTTCAACTTTTTTGAAGCCGAAATACTTTATGAAAGTTTTCAACTTTTTTGAAGCTGAAATCTTTTCATGAAAATTTTCAACTTTTTTGAAGCTGAAATCATTTCATGTAAATTTTCAACTTTTTTGAAGCCGAAATCTTTTCATGAAAATGGTCAACTTTTTTGAAGCCGAAATCTTTTCATGAAATACTTTGACTTTTTTGAAGCCGAAATACTTGATGAAAATTTTAAACTTTTTTGAAGCCGAAATCTTTTCATGAAAATTTTCAACTTTTTTGAAGCCGAAATCTTTTCATGAAAATTTTCAACTTTTTGGAGCCGAAATCTTGTCATGAAAATTTTTACCTTTCTTAAAGCCAAAATCCTGTCATGAAAATTTTCAACTTTTTTGAAGCAGAAATCTTTTCAAGAAAATCTTTGACTTTTTTGAAGCTGAAATCTTTTCATGAAAATCTTGAACTTTTTTGAAGCCGAAATACTTGATGAAAATTTTCAACTTTTTTGGAGTCTAAATCTTTTCATGAAAATTTTCAACTTTTTTGAAGCCGAAATACTTCATGAAAGTTTTTGAATTTTTTGAAGCCGAAATCTTTTAATGAAAATTTTCAACTTTTTTGAAGCAGAAATCTTTTCATGAAAATCTTCTACTTTTTTGAAGTCGAAATAGTTCATGAAACTTTTCAACCTTTTTGAAGCCGAAATCTTTTCATGAAAATTTTCAAGTTTTTTGAAGCCGAAATACTTCATGAAAGTTTTTGAATTTTTTGAAGCCGAAATCTTTTAATGAAAATTTTCAACTTTTTTGAAGCAGAAATCTTTTCATGAAATACTTCGACTTTTTTGAAGCCGAAATACTTGATGAAAATTCTTACCTTTTTTAAAGCCATAATGCTGTCATGAAAATTTTCAACTTTTTTGAAGCTGAAATCTTTTCATAAAAATTTTCAACTTTTTTGAAGCCGAAATCTTTTCATGAAAATTTTCAACTTTTTTGAAGCAGAAATCTTTTCATGAAATACTTTGACTTTTTTGAAGCTGAAATCTTTTCATGAAAATTTTTACCTTTTTTAAAGCCCAAATCCTGTCATGAAAATTTTCAACTTTTTGGAGCCGAAATCTTGTCATGAAAATTTTTACCTTTTTTAAAGCCAAAATCCTGTCATGAAAATTTTCAACATTTTTGAAGCAGAAATCTTTTGATGAAAATCATTGACTTTTTTGAAGCCGAAATACTTCATGAAAATTTTCAACTTTTTTGAAGCAGAAATCTTTTCATGAAAATTTTCAACTTTTTTGATGCCGAAATAGTTCATGAAAATTTTCAACTTTTTGTAAGCCGAAATCTTTTCATGAAAATCTTCGACTTTTTTGAAGCTGAAATACTTCATGAAAGTTTTCAACCTTTTTGAAGCCGAAATACTTTATAAAATGTTTTACCTTTTTTAAAGCAAAAATCCTGTCATGAAAATTTTCAACTTTTTTGAAGCCTAAATCTTTTCATGAAAATTTTCAACTTTTTTAATGCCGAAATAGTTCATGAAAATTTTCAAGTTTTTGAAGCAGAAATCTTTTCATGAAAATCTTAGACTTTTTTGAAGTCGAAAAAATTCATGAACATTTTCAACTTTTTTGAAGTGTAAATCTTTTCATGAAAATTTTCAACTTTTTTGAAGCCGAAATCTTTTCATGAAAATTGTCAACTTTTTTGAAGCAGAAATCTTTTGATGAAAATTTTTAACTTTTTTGAAGTCGAAAAAATACATGAACATTTTCAACTTTTTTGAAGTCTAAATCTTTTCATGAAAATTTTCAACTTTTTGAAGCCGAAATCTTTTCATGAAAATTTTCAACTTTTTTGAAGCCGAAATCTTTTAATGTAAATTTTCAACTTTTTTGATGCCGAAATAGTTCATGAAAATTTTCAACTTTTTTGAAGCAGAAATCTTTTCATGAAAATTGTCAACTTTTTTGAAGCAGAAATCTTTTGATGAAAATTTTTAACTTTTTTGAAGTCGAAAAAATACATGAACATTTTCAACTTTTTTGAAGTCTAAATCTTTTCATGAAAATTTTCAACTTTTTGAAGCCGAAATCTTTTCATGAAAATTTTCAACTTTTTTGAAGCCGAAATCTTTTAATGTAAATTTTCAACTTTTTTGATGCCGAAATAGTTCATGAAAATTTTCAACATTTTTGAAGCCGAAATCTATTCATGAAAATGTTCGACTTTTTTGACGTCGAAAAAATTCATGAACATTTTCAACTTTTTTGAAGTGTAAATCTTTTCATGAAAATTTTCAACTTTTTTGAAGCCGAAATCTTTTCATGAAAATCTTAGACTTTTTTGAAGTCGAAAAAATACATGAAAATTTTCAACTTTTTTGATGCCGAAATAGTTCATGAAAATTTTCAACATTTTTGAAGCCGAAATCTATTCATGAAAATGTTCGATTTTTTTGACGTCGAAAAAATTCATGAACATTTTCAACTTTTTTGAAGTGTAAATCTTTTCATGAAAATTTTCAACTTTTTTGAAGCTTAAATCTTTTCATGAAAACTTTCAACTTTTTTGAAGCCGAAATACTTCATGAAAATTTTCAAATTTTTTAAAGCCAAAATCCTGTCATGAAAAATTTATACTTTTTTGAAGCAAAATTCTTTTCATGAAAATTTTCGACTTTATTCAAACTGATATTCTACATTTTCTAACTCAAAGTGTAGTTTCAAAGTAAAAATACTGTTAGAAGGAGTGATTCAGACAAAATTAGATGAAACAGCTGTACTGGTAACAAACAATGATATTAACAGCTTTAGTGATCAAATTGAGCGTATCTTGGGAAGCTGAGCTCGAAAGTGACATGAAACATGTTTTTCAAACATAAAGTGACAGTGACAGTGAATACCTGTTCTGACTACATTTTCTAACTCAAAGTGTCGTTTCAAAGTAAAAATACTGTTAGAAGGAGTGATTCAGACAAAATTAGATGAAACAACTGTACTGGTAACAAATGACCCCAGTTACATGAAATGACATCAAAATCAACATTCCCTGAGCCAGACAACGCTATTAACAGCTTTAGTGATCAAATTGAGCGTATCTTGCGAAGCTGAGCTCGAAAGTGACATGAAACATGTTTTTGAGACATAAAGTGACACTTACAGTGAATACCTGTCCTGACTACATTTTCTAACTGAAAGCGTCGTTTCAAAGTAAAAATACTGTTAGAAGGAGTGATTCAGACAAAATTAGATGAAACAGCTGTACTGGTAACAAACAACGATATTAACAGCTTTAGTGATCAAATTGAGCGTATCTTGCGAAGCTGAGCTCGAAAGTGACATGAAACATGTTTTTCAGACAAAAAGTGACACTTACTGTTCAGACTGCATTTTCTAACTCAAAGTGTCGTTTCAAAGTAAAAATACTGTTAGAAGGAGTTTTTCAGGCAAAATTAGATGAAACAGCTGTAGTGGTAAAAAATGAGCGCAGTTACATGAAATGACATCAAAATCAACATTCCCTGAGCCAGACAACGCTATTAACAGCTTTAGTGATCAAATTGAGCGTATCTTGCGAAGCTGAGCTCGAAAGTGACATGAAACATGTTTTTGAGACATAAAGTGACACTTACTGTTCAGACTACATTTTCTAACTCAAAGTGTCGTTTCAAAGTAAAAATACTGTTAGAGGGAGTGATTCAGACAAAATTAGATGAAACAGCTGTAGTGGTAACAAATGAGCGCAGTTACATGAAATGACATCAAAATCAACATTCCCTGAGCCAGACAACGCTATTAACAGCTTTAGTGATCAAATTGAGCGTATCTTGCGAAGCTGAGCTCGAAAGTGACATGAAACATGTTTTTGAGACATAAAGTGACACTTACTGTTCAGACTACATTTTCTAACTCAAAGTGTCGTTTCAAAGTAAAAATACTGTTAGAGGGAGTGATTCAGACAAAATTAGATGAAACAGCTGTAGTGGTAACAAATGAGCGCAGTTACATGAAATGACATTAAAATCAACATTCCCTGAGCCAGACAACGCTATTAACAGCTTTAGTGATCAAATTGAGCGTATCTTGCGAAGCTGAGCTCGAAAGTGACATGAAACATGTTTTTGAGACATAAAGTGACACTTACTGTTCAGACTACATTTTCTAACTCAAAGTGTCGTTTCAAAGTAAAAATACTGTTAGAGGGAGTGATTCAGACAAAATTAGATGAAACAGCTGTAGTGGTAACAAATGAGCGCAGTTACATGAAATGACATTAAAATCAACATTCCCTGAGCCAGACAACGCTATTAACAGCTTTAGTGATCAAATTGAGCGTATCTTGCGAAGCTGAGCTCGAAAGTGACATGAAACATGTTTTTGAGACATAAAGTGACACTTACTGTTCAAAACATGTTTCATGTCACTTTCGAGCTCAGCTTCGCAAGATACGCTCAATTTGATCACTAAAGCTGTTAATAGCGTTGTTTGTTACCAGTGCTGCTGTTTCATCTAATTTTGTCTGAATCACTCCTTCTAACAGTATTTTTACTTTGAAACGACACTTTGAGTTAGAAAATGTAGTCTGAACAGGTATTCATTGTAAGTGTCACTTTATGTCTGAAAAACATGTTTCATGTCACTTTCGAGCTCAGCTTCGCAAGATACGCTCAATTTGATCACTAAAGCTGTTAATATCGTTGTTTGTTACCAGTACAGCTGTTTCATCTAATTTTGTCTGAATCACTCCTTCTAACAGTATTTTTACTTTGAAACGGCACTTTGAGTTAAAAATGTAGTCTGAACAGTAAGTGTCACTTTATGTCTCAAAAACTTGTTTCATGTCACTTTCGAGCTCAGCTTCGCAAGATACGCTCAATTTGATCACTAAAGCTGTTAATATCGTTGTTTGTTACCAGTGCTGCTGTTTCATCTAATTTTGTCTGAATCACTCCTTCTAACAGTATTTTTACTTTGAAACGACACTTTGAGTTAGAAAATGTAGTCAGGACAGGTATTCACTGTAAGTGTCACTTTATGTCTCAAAAACATGTTTCATGTCACTTTCGAGCTCAGCTTCGCAAGATACGCTCAATTTGATCACTAAAGCTGTTAATATCGTTGTTTGTTACCAGTGCTGCTGTTTCATCTAATTTTGTCTGAATCACTCCTTCTAACAGTATTTTTACTTTGAAACGACACTTTGAGTTAGAAAATGTAGTCTGAAAAGTAAGTGTCACTTTATGTCCCAAAAACATGTTTCATGTCACTTTCGAGCTCAGCTTCGCAAGATACGCTCAATTTGATCACTAAAGCTGTTAATAGCGTTGTCTGGCTCAGGGAATGTTGATTTTGATGTCATTTCATGTAACTGCGCTCATTTGTTACCAGTACAGCTGTTTCATCTAATTTTGTCTGAATCACTCCTTCTAACAGTATTTTTACTTTGAAACGGCACTTTGAGTTAAAAATGTAGTCTGAACAGTAAGTGTCACTTTATGTCTCAAAAACTTGTTTCATGTCACTTTCGAGCTCAGCTTCGCAAGATACGCTCAATTTGATCACTAAAGCTGTTAATATCGTTGTTTGTTACCAGTGCTGCTGTTTCATCTAATTTTGTCTGAATCACTCCTTCTAACAGTATTTTTACTTTGAAACGACACTTTGAGTTAGAAAATGTAGTCAGGACAGGTATTCACTGTAAGTGTCACTTTATGTCTCAAAAACATGTTTCATGTCACTTTCGAGCTCAGCTTCGCAAGATACGCTCAATTTGATCACTAAAGCTGTTAATATCGTTGTTTGTTACCAGTGCTGCTGTTTCATCTAATTTTGTCTGAATCACTCCTTCTAACAGTATTTTTACTTTGAAACGACACTTTGAGTTAGAAAATGTAGTCAGAACAGGTATTCATTGTAAGTGTCACTTTATGTCTGAAAAACATGTTTCATGTCACTTTCGAGCTCAGCTTCGCAAGATACGCTCAATTTGATCACTAAAGCTGTTAATAGCGTTGTCTGGCTCAGGGAATGTTGATTTTGATGTCATTTCATGTAACTGCGCTCATTTGTTACCAGTACAGCTGTTTCATCTAATATTGTCTGAATCACTCCTTCTAACAGTATTTTTACTTTGAAACGGCACTTTCAGTTAGAAAATGTAGTCTGAACAGTAAGTGTCATTTTATGTCTCAAAAACATGTTTCATGTCACTTTCGAGCTCAGCTTCGCAAGATACGCTCAATTTGATCACTAAAGCTGTTAATATCGTTGTTTGTTACCAGTACAGCTGTTTCATCTAATTTTCTCTGAATCACGCCTTCTAACAGTATTTTTACTTTGAAACGACACTTTGAGTGAGAAAATGTAGTCTGAAAAGTAAGTGTCACTTTATGTCCCAAAAACATGTTTCATGTCACTTTCGAGCTCAGCTTCGCAAGATACGCTCAATTTGATCACTAAAGCTGTTAATAGCGTTTTCTGGCTCAGGGAATGTTGATTTTGATGTCATTTCATGTAACTGCGCTCATTTCTTACCAGTACAGCTGTTTCATCTAATTTTGTCTGAATCACTCCTTCTAACAGTATTTTTACTTTGAAACGACACTTTGAGTTAGAAAATGTAGAATATCAGTTTGAATAAAGTTGAAAATTTACATATAAAGATTTCAGCTTTAAAAAAGTTGAAAACTTTCATGAAGTATTTCAGCTTTGAAAAAGTTGAAAACTTTCATGAAGTATTTCGACTTCAAAAAAGTTCAAAATTTACATGAAAAGATTTCTGTTTCAAAAAATTTGAAAATTTCAAGCTTTTTAAAAAGTTGAAAATTTTCATGAAGTATTTTTGCTTCAAAAAGTTGAAAACTTTCATGAAAAGATTTCGGCTTCAAAAAAGTTGAAAATTTTAATGAAAACATTTCGGCTTCAAAAAAGTTAAAAATTTACATGAAAAGATTTCGGCTTCAAAAAAGTTGAAAATTTTCATGAAAAGATTTCGGTTTTAAAAAAGTTAAAAATTTACATGAAAATATTTCGGCTTCAAAAAAGTGTAAAATTTTCATGAAAAGGTTTCATTTTCAAAAAAGTTGATAATTTTCATGAAAAGATTTTTGTTTCAAAAAAGTGTAAAATTTTCATGGAAAGATTTCTGCTTCAAAAAAGTTGAAAATTTTCATGAAAAGATTTCTGCTTGAAAATGTTCATGAAAAGATTTTTGCTTCAACAAAGTTGAAAATTTTCATGAAAAGATTTCTGCTTCAAAAAAGTTGAAGATTTTCATGAAAAGATTTTTGCTTCAAAAAAGTTGAAGATCTTCATGAAACGATTTCTGCTTCAAAAAAGTTGAACATTTTCATGAAAAAATTTCTGCTTCAAAAAAGTTGAAAATTTTCATGAAGTATTTCGGTTTCAAAAAAGTTAAAAATTTACATGAAAAGATTTCGGCTTC
The DNA here is from genome assembly GCF_963930695.1 of Labrus bergylta. NCBI lineage: Eukaryota > Metazoa > Chordata > Actinopteri > Labriformes > Labridae > Labrus > Labrus bergylta. The sequence goes on along the minus strand of NW_027077295.1, from coordinate 49,026 downwards.
AAAAAAGTTGAAAATTTTGATGAAAAGGTTTCATTTTCAAAAAAGTTGAAAATTTTGATGAAAAGATTTCTGCTTCAAAAAAGTTGAAAATTTTCATGACAAGATTTTGGCTTCAAAAAAGTTGAAAATTTCCATGAAAAGATTTCAGCTTCAACAAAATTGAAAATTTTCATGACAGGATTTTGGCTTTAAAAAAGTTGAAAATTTTCATGAAAAGATTTCTGTTTCAAAAAAGTTGAAAATTTTCATAAAAAGATTTCTGCTTCAAAAAAGTCGAAGATTTTCATGAAAAGATTTCGGCTTCAAAAAAGTCAAAAATTTTCATAAAGTATTTTGGTTTCAAAAAAGTTGAAAATTTACATGAAAAGATTTCAGCTTCAAAAAAGTTCAAAATTTTCATGAAAAGATTTCGGCTTCAAAAAAGTTTAACATTTCCATGAAGTATTTCTGCTTCAAAAAAGTTGAAGATTTTCATGAAAAGATTTTTGCTTCATAAAAGTTGAAGATCTTCATGAAACGATTTCTGCTTCAAAAAAGTTGAACATTTTCATGAAAACATTTCGGTTTCAAAAAAGTTAAAAATTTACATGAAAAGATTTCGGCTTCAAAAAAGTTGAAAATTTTGATGAAAAGGTTTCATTTTCAAAAAAGTTGATAATTTTTATGACAAGATTTCTGCTTCAAAAAAGTTGAAAATTTTCATGAAAAGATTTTGAATTCAAAAAAGTTGAAAATTTCTATGAAAAGATTTCTGCTTCAACAAAATTGAAATTTTTCATGAAAAGAGTTCGGCTTCATTAAAGTTGAAAATTTTCATGAAGTATTTCGGCTTCAAAAAAGTTGAAAATTTAAATGAAAAGTTTTCTGCTTCAAAAAAGTTGAAAAGTTTCATGACAGGATTTTGGCTTTAAAAAAGTTGAAAATTTACATGAAAAGATTTCTGCTTCAAAAAAGTTGAAAAGTTTCATGAAAAGATTTTGGCTTCAAAAAAGTTGAAAATTTTCATGAAGTAATTCGGCTTCAAAAAAGTTGAAAATTTTCATGAAGTATTTCAGCTTCAAAAAAGTTGAAAACTTTCATGAAGTTTTTCGGCTTCCAAAAAGTTGAAAACTTTCATGACGTTTTTCTGCTTTACAAAAGTTGAAGATTTTCATGAAGTATTTCGGCTTCAAAAAAGTTGAAAATTTTCATGAAAAGATTTCGGTTATAAAAAAGTTAAAAATTTACATGAAAAGATTTCGGCTTCAAAAAAGTTGAAAATTTTCATGAAAAGGTTTCATTTTCAAAAAAGTTGATAATTTTCATGAAAAGATTTCTGCTTCAAAAAAGTTGAAAATTTTCATGAAGTATTTCCGCGTCAAAAAAGTTGAAAATTTCAGGCTTTTTAAAAAGTTGAATATTTTCATGAAGTATTTCTGCTTCAAAAAGTTGAAAATTTTCATGAAAAGATTTTTGTTTCAAAAAAGTGTAAAATTTTCATGGAAAGATTTCTGCTTCAAAAAAGTTGAAAATTTTCATGAAAAGATTTCTGCTTGAAAATTTTCATGAAAAGATTTCTGCTTCAACAAAGTTGAAAATTTTCATGAAAAGATTTCTGCTTCAACAAAGTTAAAAATTTTCATGAAAAGATTTAGCCTTCAAAAAAGTTGAAAATTTTCATGAAAAGATTTCGGCTTCAAAAAAGTTGAACATTTTCATAAAGTATTTCTGCTTCAAAAAAGTTGAAAATTTCAAGCTTTTTAAAAAGTTGAAAATTTTCATGAAGTATTTTTGCTTCAAAAAGTTGAAAACTTTCATGAAAAGATTTCGGCTTCAAAAAAGTTGAAAATTTTCATGAAAAGATTTCTGCTTCAAAATTTTCATGAAAAGATTCATGAAAAGATTTCGGATTTAAAAAAGTTGAAAATTTTAATGAAAACATTTCGGCTTCAAAAAAGTTGAAAATTTTCATGAAGTATTTCGGATTCAACAAAGTTGAAAATTTACATGAAAAGATTTCTGCTTAAAAAAGTTGAAAATTTTCATGAAAAGATTTCTGCTTGAAAATTTTCATAAAAATATTTCTGCATTAAAAAAGTCAAAGATTTTCATGAAAAGATTTCGGATTTAAAAAAGTTGAAAATTTTCATAAAAAGATTTCTGCTTCAAAAAAGTTGAAAATTTTCATGAAAAGATATAGGCTTCAAAAAAGTCGAAGATTTTCATGAAAAGATTTCTGCATGAAAATTTTCATGAAAAGATTTCTGATTCAACAAAGTTGAAAATTTTCATGAAAAGATTTCTGCTTCAACAAAGTTGAAAATTTTCATGAAAAGATTTAGGCTTCAAAAAAGTCGAAAATTTTCATGAAAAGATTTCGGCTTCAAAAAAGTTGAAGATTTTCGTGAAAAGATTTCTGCTTCAAAAAAGTTGAAAAGTTTCATGACAGGATTTTGGCTTTAAAGAAGTTGAAAATTTACATGAAAAGATTTCTGCTTCAAAAAATTTGAAAATTTTCATGAAGTAATTCGGCTTCAAAAAAGTTGAATATTTTCATTAAAAGATTTCTGCTTCAAAAAAGTTGAATATTTTCATTAAAAGATTTCTGCTTCAAAAAAGTCGAAGATTTTCATGAAAAGATTTCGGCTTCAAAAAAGTTGAAAATTTTCATAAAAAGATTTCTGCTTCAAAAAAGTCGAAGATTTTCATGAAAAGATTTCTGCTTCATAAAAGTTGAAAATTTTCATAAAAAGATTTCTGCTTCAAAAAAGTCGAAGATTTTCATGAAAAGATTTCGGCTTCAAAAAAGTTGAAAAATTTTCATGAAGTATTTTGGTTTCAAAAAAGTTGAAAATTTACATGAAAAGATTTCAGCTTCAAAAAAGTTGAAAATTTTCATGAAAAGATTTCTGCTTGAAAATTTTCATGAAAAGATTTCTGCTTCAACAAAGTTGAAAATTTTCATGAAAAGATTTCTGCTTCAACAAAGTTAAAAATTTTCATGAAAAGATTTAGCCTTCAAAAAAGTTGAAAATTTTCATGAAAAGATTTAGCCTTCAAAAAAGTTGAACATTTTCATAAAGTATTTCTGCTTCAAAAAAGTTGAAGATTTTCATAAAAAGATTTCTGCTTCAAAAAAGTCGAAGATTTTCATGAAAAGATTTCGGCTTCAAAAAAGTCAAAAATTTTCATGAAGTATTTTGGTTTCAAAAAAGTTGAAAATTTACATGAAAAGATTTCAGCTTCAAAAAAGTTGAAAATTTTCATGAAAAGATTTCTGCTTGAAAATTTTCATGAAAAGATTTCTGCTTCAACAAAGTTGAAAATTTTCATGAAAAGATTTCTGCTTCAAAAAAGTTGAAAATTTTCATGAAAAGATTTTGGATTCAAAAAAGTTGAACATTTTCATAAAGTATTTCTGCTTCAAAAAAGTTGAAGATTTTCATGAAAAGATTTCGGCTTCAACAAAGTTGAAAATTTTCAGGACAGGATTTTGGCTTTAAAAAAGGTAAAAAATTTCATGAAGTATTTCAGCTTCAAAAAATTTGAAAATTTTGATGAAAAGATTTCTGCTTCAACAAAGTTAAAAATTTTGATGAAAAGATTTCTGCTTCAACAAAGTTAAAAATTTTCATGAAAAGATTTAGCCTTCAAAAAAGTTGAAAATTTTCATGAAAAGATTTCGGCTTCAAAAAAGTTGAACATTTTCATGAAGTATTTCAGCTTCAAAAAATTTGAAAATTTTGATGAAAAGATTTCTGCTTCAAAAAAGTTCAAAATTTTCATGAAAAGATTTCGGCTTCAAAAAAGTTTAACATTTCCATGAAGTATTTCTGCTTCAAAAAAGTTGAAGATTTTCATGAAAAGATTTTTGCTTCAAAAAAGTTGAAGATCTTCATGAAACGATTTCTGCTTCAAAAAAGTTGAAAATTTTGATGAAAAGGTTTCATTTTCAAAAAAGTTGATAATTTTTATGAAAAGATTTCTGCTTCAAAAAAGTTGAAAATTTTCATGAAAAGATTTTGGCTTCAAAAAAGTTGAAAATTTCCATGAATAGATTTCAGCTTCAACAAAATTGAAATTTTTCATGAAAAGAGTTCGGCTTCAAAAAAGTTGAAAATTTTCATGAAGTATTTCGGCTTCAAAAAAGTTGAAAATTTAAATGAAAAGTTTTCTGCTTCAAAAAAGTTGAAAATTTTCATGAAGTATTTCGGCTTCAAAAAAGTTGAAAAATTCGGGTTTTTGAAAAAGTTGAAAATTTTCATAAAATATTTCTACTTCAGAAAGTTGAAAATTTTCATGAAAAGATTTCGGCTTCAACAAAGTTGAAAATTTTCATGACAGGATTTTGGCTTTAAAAAAGGTAAAAATTTTCATGAAGTATATCAGCTTCAAAAAATTTGAAAATTTTGATGAAAAGATTTCTGCTTCAAAAAAGTTGAAAACTTTCATGAAAAGATTTCGGCTTCAAAAAAGTCAAAGATTTTCTTGAAGTATTTCGGCTTCAAAAAAGTTGAAAATTTTCATGAAAATCTTCGACTTTCTTCATGCTGGCTGAGTTTTTCTTTGTTCTATCTTTTGAAATCAATTTATTTTATGATTGAATATTCCAAGTATTCTTTAAATATCTTGTTTTTGATTACCACCAATCACTATTTCCATTTTTACTTTCATGCTTTATGAACAAAAATAGCTTTTTTTATTACTACATCAAGTTTACACACATGGGTCAAAAATGACCCATACATCCAAGTGTGATTTAAAATTAAATGAATTAATACTATAATAATAATTTGTTTCAAGTAATTACTTTAGCAGTGAGTGGAGCCAAACACTTATGTATTTCATATTTGCAACATGTTTATTTGTCATTTTGTCACACATACACATACCTCTGATAACAGATAACACGGCTGTTGAACTGAACTGTATCTGTAATTTAACAACTGTAAACTGGTGAATGTGACCAAACAAAATGAAATACAACTGAACACATCACTAGAGCACAAATTGCCATCTCAATTTTGACATGCCTCACAAATGATCACTAAGAGTTTGTGCTCCTTGCACACAGGCCTGGTGCACTGGGAACACTAGCTGCTGACTTTTCTGTCTTTGGTAACTGGGCAGATCGTGCACCTCTTCCTCTTCCTTTGGCCCTCCTGTCTGATGTCCTCTTGTGGCTGGGTGGTGGCTGTGTTTTGTTTTTTAAACCCACATCTTCCCATTGTTTCTTCTTCTGACTGCTGTCATCCACTGCTTTGTCATCATGCATAGTGCTCAGGAGGACAACAGCTTTTCCCTTCTTCTGCACATAGCTCACCATGGTCATGTTGCCATTGAATCCGAATTCTGAGCTATGAATCTCCCGTGATTTGGATGGCTTCATGATAGGTGGTATGTCCGATTTGTTCTGGCAAAGAGTCCCAACAATGGTCAGGTTCTTCTCGAGGAGCTTCTCAGCCAGCGGGACACTGGTGAAGAAGTTGCTAATTGTGATGTTGCGACCTATGAGAGGGGGAAAAGATTGTAAATTTACTCGACATGGAATTCTTTAAACTCTAACGCCATAATCTGTTGCATTGCATTGCATTTTATTCTGTTTTACTATTTTGCTTACAGAGAAATCAAATAAAAAAATAAAATACACATTATTAAAGATTGGGAAAAAGTATGTAGGTATTGTGCTAAAACTTAATACATTAGTTTCTCTATTGTACTTTACATTCACCTGTCTGTCTGATTCCACTGCACAATTGCTGGACGACATTCTCTCCAAGGTTCCTCTGAACCTGGCTGTCTCCCGGTATAGACAATTCCATCTATTGCATAAGGTACCCTTGCGTCGCACATCCAGAAGATTTTTATCCCATATTTTGCAGGCTTGCTGGGCATGTGTTGCCGTAACTTGCACCTGCCTCGGAATGGCACAAGCTGCTCATCTATGGTGACACAGTCACTGGGGATGAACTTTCTTCTGCAGTTGTCCAGGAAACAGTCCCACACGTACCTAAATGTCGCCATGTGGTGTGTTTCCAGTCGCAGAGCCCTGGTCCTCTTGTCGTCAAACCGTATGATGCGGCGGATATCTTCATATCTCCTAAGCCCCATGGTGGCCTTGTAAATTGGATTCTGCAGCGGATCTACAAACAGCTCCCGCAAGGCCACATCCCAGCTCTTCTCCCCCCCTGCAAGAATTGATGAAGGCCATCAATTCTTCTTTATCAATGCTTCTCCACTCTTTCCCTTTTGCTGTGGCTGTTCTTCGTCCCTCTAAGTTGATACATATTAGAACCTCCTCAATGATGTTGTCACTCATGAACATATCCCAGGCATCTTTTGGTGAAACAGCTGGTGATCCAGGTGTAGGTCCTGGGCAGCTCCTCAGAATGTTATGGCTTCTTGTTCTGCCATGAATGGGGGGATTCTCATTCCAGTAAGATCCGTTTTTACTCAATCTATTGGACTGGGTCTGAGTTTCCTCTTCAGAGGACTCATCAGATGAGTCTTCTGTATCATCAGAGGAGTCTTCTTCATGGATTCCCAGACACACCCACAACTCCAGCTTGACCCTCTGGCAAATATTCTGGGTCATCATCATCAGAAATTTCAGACTCTGAATCAAGACAAATTGCCTCCTCATCTGGTTCTTCCTGCAGCATCGCTACAACCATCTCAGTAGTAAATCTGGGACCAGCCATACTCTGGATAAAGAAAATCAAAAGCACAATAAAATTTTCAGATGCACATCAATATACATACACATACATACAGTTTTATTTTGGTGACTTGGCTAAGTAGCTTAGCTAAGTACTTTGCTAAGTAGCCTAGCAATCTACATAATAGTTAGCTAACTACAATAGAATTAGCTAACTAAAATAGAAGTGTCAACAGCTAGCTAGCTAATAGTAATTATTTGTAACTTTCTGACAAGTAATGTACTCACTCTCAAGGTAACCTAAACCTAATCAAATGTTATGTACAGTTATCTTTCACAATTGTCATCAAATATTTTCTAAAGTGATGTTAGAACAATTTAAAAACAATACTTACATGTATTAGATGTTCCAAGGGAGCTGTGCTGAGCTGTGAAATGTCTGAAACAACCACGTTTCACAGCAAATGCTATAGTAAATGCATGTGGGTCGTTTCTGACCCATGTGTGTAAACTTGATGTAGAAATACAAAAGCTGTGCTCGTTCATAAAGTAAGAAAGGAAAAATACAAATGATGATTTGTGCTTAACAAAAACAAGATATTTACTGCATACTTGGAAAAGTAAATGATAAAATGTATTTATTTCAAAGATATATCATAGAAACACTCAGCCATACATGAAATAACATAGAAAGTGGAGTCATTTTTGACCCATGTTGTGCATTAGATAATGATACAAAAATGTTTTTTATTCAAAAAGTAAGAAAGGAAAAAATAAAATAAGGATGTATGATGATCAAAAACAAGTTAATTGAGGAATACCTTGAATACTGAATGAAGAGATGAATTTATTGCAAAGATGTAGAAAATAAAAACTCAACCGGGTCACTTTGACATTTTTAAAGCAGAAATACTTCATGAAAGTTTTAGACTTTTTTGATGCCGAAATAGTTCATGAAAATTTTCAACTTTTTTGAAGCCAAAATCTTTTCATGAAAATTTTCAACTTTTTTGAAGCCGAATTACTTGATGAAAATTCTTACCTTTTTTAAAGCCATAATGCTGTCATGAAAATTTTCAACTTTTTTGAAGCTGAAATCTTTTCATGAAAATTTTCAACTTTTTTGAAGCCGAAATCTTTTCATGTGAATTTTCAACTTTTTTGAAGCCGAAATCTTTTCATGAAAATTTTCAACTTTTTTGAAGCAGAAATCTTTTCATGAAATACTTTGACTTTTTTGAAGCCGAAATACTTGATGAAAATTTTAAACTTTTTTGAAGCCGAAATCTTTTCATGAAAATTTTCAACTTTTTTGAAGCCGAAATCTTTTCATGAAAATTTTCAACTTTTTGGAGCCGAAATCTTTTCATGAAAATTTTCAACTTTTTTGAAGCAGAAATCTTTTCAAGAAAATCTTTGACTTTTTTGAAGTCTAAATCTTTTCATGAAAATTTTCAACTTTTTTGAAGCCGAAATCTTTTCATGAAAATTTTCAACTTTTTGAAATAGAAATCTTTTCATGAAAATTTTCAACTTTTTTGATGCCGAAATCTTTTAATGTAAATCTTCAACTTTTTTGAAGCCGAAATACTTCATGAAAGTTTTCAACTTTTTTGAAGCCGAAATCTTTTCATGAACATTTTAAACTTTTTTGAAGCCGAAATCTTTTCATGAAAATGTTCATTTTTTTTGAAGCAGAAATCTTTTCATGAAAATCTTCGACTTTTTTGCAGCCGAAATAATTCATGAAAATTTTCAACTTTTTTGAAGCCGAAATACTTTATGAAAGTTTTCAACTTTTTTGAAGCTGAAATCTTTTCATGAAAATTTTCAACTTTTTTGAAGCTGAAATCATTTCATGTAAATTTTCAACTTTTTTGAAGCCGAAATCTTTTCATGAAAATTTTCAACTTTTTTGAAGCCGAAATCTTTTCATGAAAATGGTCAACTTTTTTGAAGCCGAAATCTTTTCATGAAATACTTTGACTTTTTTGAAGCCGAAATACTTGATGAAAATTTTAAACTTTTTTGAAGCCGAAATCTTTTCATGAAAATTTTCAACTTTTTTGAAGCCGAAATCTTTTCATGAAAATTTTCAACTTTTTGGAGCCGAAATCTTGTCATGAAAATTTTTACCTTTCTTAAAGCCAAAATCCTGTCATGAAAATTTTCAACTTTTTTGAAGCAGAAATCTTTTCAAGAAAATCTTTGACTTTTTTGAAGCTGAAATCTTTTCATGAAAATCTTGAACTTTTTTGAAGCCGAAATACTTGATGAAAATTTTCAACTTTTTTGGAGTCTAAATCTTTTCATGAAAATTTTCAACTTTTTTGAAGCCGAAATACTTCATGAAAGCTTTCAACCTTTTTGAAGCCGAAATACTTCATGAAAATTTTTACCTTTTTCAAAGCTAAAATCCTGTCATGAAAATTTTCAACTTTTTTGAAGCAGAAATCTTTTCATGAAAATCTTCAACTTCTTTGAAGCCGAAATACTTGATGAAAATTTTCAACTTTTTTGAAGCCGAAATACTTCATGAAAGTTTTTGAATTTTTTGAAGCCGAAATCTTTTAATGAAAATTTTCAACTTTTTTGAAGCAGAAATCTTTTCATGAAAATCTTCTACTTTTTTGAAGTCGAAATAGTTCATGAAACTTTTCAACCTTTTTGAAGCCGAAATCTTTTCATGAAAATTTTCAACTTTTTTGAAGCCGAAATACTTCATGAAAGTTTTTGAATTTTTTGAAGCCGAAATCTTTTAATGAAAATTTTCAACTTTTTTGAAGCAGAAATCTTTTCATGAAATACTTCGACTTTTTTGAAGCCGAAATACTTGATGAAAATTCTTACCTTTTTTAAAGCCATAATGCTGTCATGAAAATTTTCAACTTTTTTGAAGCTGAAATCTTTTCATAAAAATTTTCAACTTTTTTGAAGCCGAAATCTTTTCATGAAAATTTTCAACTTTTTTGAAGCAGAAATCTTTTCATGAAATACTTTGACTTTTTTGAAGCCGAAATACTTGATGAAAATTTTAAACTTTTTTGAAGCCGAAATCTTTTCATGAAAATTTTCAATTTTTTTGAAGCCGAAATCTTTTCATGAAAATTTTCAACTTTTTGGAGCCGAAATCTTGTCATGAAAATTTTCAACTTTTTTGAAGCAGAAATCTTTTCAAGAAAATCTTTGACTTTTTTGAAGTCTAAATCTTTTCATGAAAATTTTCAACTTTTTTGAAGCCGAAATCTTTTCATGAAAATTTTCAACTTTTTGAAATAGAAATCTTTTCATGAAAATTTTCAACTTTTTTGATGCCGAAATCTTTTAATGTAAATCTTCAACTTTTTTGAAGCCGAAATACTTCATGAAAGTTTTCAACTTTTTTGAAGCCGAAATCTTTTCATGAAAATTTTAAACTTTTTTGAAGCCGAAATCTTTTCATGAAAATGTTCAACTTTTTTGAAGCAGAAATGTTTTCATGAAAATCTTCGACTTTTTTGCAGCCGAAATACTTCATGAAAATTTTCAACTTTTTTGAAGCCGAAATACTTCATGAAAGTTTTCAACCTTTTTGAAGCTAAAATCCTGTCATGAAAATTTTTACCTTTTTCAAAGCTAAAATCCTGTCATGAAAATTTTTAACTTTTTTGAAGCAGAAATCTTTTCATGAAAATTTTCAACTTTTTTGAAGCCGAATTACTTGATGAAAATTCTTACCTTTTTTAAAGCCATAATGCTGTCATGAAAATTTTCAACTTTTTTGAAGCTGAAATCTTTTCATGAAAATTTTCAACTTTTTTGAAGCCGAAATCTTTTCATGTGAATTTTCAACTTTTTTGAAGCCGAAATCTTTTCATGAAAATTTTCAACTTTTTTGAAGCAGAAATCTTTTCATGAAATACTTTGACTTTTTTGAAGCCGAAATACTTGATGAAAATTTTAAACTTTTTTGAAGCCGAAATCTTTTCATGAAAATTTTCAACTTTTTTGAAGCCGAAATCTTTTCATGAAAATTTTCAACTTTTTGGAGCCGAAATCTTTTCATGAAAATTTTCAACTTTTTTGAAGCAGAAATCTTTTCAAGAAAATCTTTGACTTTTTTGAAGTCTAAATCTTTTCATGAAAATTTTCAACTTTTTTGAAGCCGAAATCTTTTCATGAAAATTTTCAACTTTTTGAAATAGAAATCTTTTCATGAAAATTTTCAACTTTTTTGATGCCGAAATCTTTTAATGTAAATCTTCAACTTTTTTGAAGCCGAAATACTTCATGAAAGTTTTCAACTTTTTTGAAGCCGAAATCTTTTCATGAACATTTTAAACTTTTTTGAAGCCGAAATCTTTTCATGAAAATGTTCAACTTTTTTGAAGCAGAAATCTTTTCATGAAAATCTTCGACTTTTTTGCAGCCGAAATACTTCATGAAAATTTTCAACTTTTTTGAAGCCGAAATACTTTATGAAAGTTTTCAACCTTTTTGAAGCTAAAATCCTGTCATGAAAATTTTTACCTTTTTCAAAGCTAAAATCCTGTCATGAAAATTTTCAACTTTTTTGAAGCAGAAATCTTTTCATGAAAATTTTCAACTTTTTTGAAGCCGAATTACTTGATGAAAATTCTTATCTTTTTTAAAGCCATAATGCTGTCATGAAAATTTTCAACTTTTTTGAAGCTGAAATCTTTTCATGAAAATTTTCAACTTTTTTGAAGCTGAAATCTTTTCATGTGAATTTTCAACTTTTTTGAAGCCGAAATCTTTTCATGAAAATTTTCAACTTTTTTGAAGCCGAAATACTTTATGAAAGTTTTCAACTTTTTTGAAGCTGAAATCTTTTCATGAAAATTTTCAACTTTTTTGAAGCTGAAATCATTTCATGTAAATTTTCAACTTTTTTGAAGCCGAAATCTTTTCATGAAAATGGTCAACTTTTTTGAAGCCGAAATCTTTTCATGAAATACTTTGACTTTTTTGAAGCCGAAATACTTGATGAAAATTTTAAACTTTTTTGAAGCCGAAATCTTTTCATGAAAATTTTCAACTTTTTTGAAGCCGAAATCTTTTCATGAAAATTTTCAACTTTTTGGAGCCGAAATCTTGTCATGAAAATTTTTACCTTTCTTAAAGCCAAAATCCTGTCATGAAAATTTTCAACTTTTTTGAAGCAGAAATCTTTTCAAGAAAATCTTTGACTTTTTTGAAGCTGAAATCTTTTCATGAAAATCTTGAACTTTTTTGAAGCCGAAATACTTGATGAAAATTTTCAACTTTTTTGGAGTCTAAATCTTTTCATGAAAATTTTCAACTTTTTTGAAGCCGAAATACTTCATGAAAGTTTTTGAATTTTTTGAAGCCGAAATCTTTTAATGAAAATTTTCAACTTTTTTGAAGCAGAAATCTTTTCATGAAAATCTTCTACTTTTTTGAAGTCGAAATAGTTCATGAAACTTTTCAACCTTTTTGAAGCCGAAATCTTTTCATGAAAATTTTCAAGTTTTTTGAAGCCGAAATACTTCATGAAAGTTTTTGAATTTTTTGAAGCCGAAATCTTTTAATGAAAATTTTCAACTTTTTTGAAGCAGAAATCTTTTCATGAAATACTTCGACTTTTTTGAAGCCGAAATACTTGATGAAAATTCTTACCTTTTTTAAAGCCATAATGCTGTCATGAAAATTTTCAACTTTTTTGAAGCTGAAATCTTTTCATAAAAATTTTCAACTTTTTTGAAGCCGAAATCTTTTCATGAAAATTTTCAACTTTTTTGAAGCAGAAATCTTTTCATGAAATACTTTGACTTTTTTGAAGCTGAAATCTTTTCATGAAAATTTTTACCTTTTTTAAAGCCCAAATCCTGTCATGAAAATTTTCAACTTTTTGGAGCCGAAATCTTGTCATGAAAATTTTTACCTTTTTTAAAGCCAAAATCCTGTCATGAAAATTTTCAACATTTTTGAAGCAGAAATCTTTTGATGAAAATCATTGACTTTTTTGAAGCCGAAATACTTCATGAAAATTTTCAACTTTTTTGAAGCAGAAATCTTTTCATGAAAATTTTCAACTTTTTTGATGCCGAAATAGTTCATGAAAATTTTCAACTTTTTGTAAGCCGAAATCTTTTCATGAAAATCTTCGACTTTTTTGAAGCTGAAATACTTCATGAAAGTTTTCAACCTTTTTGAAGCCGAAATACTTTATAAAATGTTTTACCTTTTTTAAAGCAAAAATCCTGTCATGAAAATTTTCAACTTTTTTGAAGCCTAAATCTTTTCATGAAAATTTTCAACTTTTTTAATGCCGAAATAGTTCATGAAAATTTTCAAGTTTTTGAAGCAGAAATCTTTTCATGAAAATCTTAGACTTTTTTGAAGTCGAAAAAATTCATGAACATTTTCAACTTTTTTGAAGTGTAAATCTTTTCATGAAAATTTTCAACTTTTTTGAAGCCGAAATCTTTTCATGAAAATTGTCAACTTTTTTGAAGCAGAAATCTTTTGATGAAAATTTTTAACTTTTTTGAAGTCGAAAAAATACATGAACATTTTCAACTTTTTTGAAGTCTAAATCTTTTCATGAAAATTTTCAACTTTTTGAAGCCGAAATCTTTTCATGAAAATTTTCAACTTTTTTGAAGCCGAAATCTTTTAATGTAAATTTTCAACTTTTTTGATGCCGAAATAGTTCATGAAAATTTTCAACTTTTTTGAAGCAGAAATCTTTTCATGAAAATTGTCAACTTTTTTGAAGCAGAAATCTTTTGATGAAAATTTTTAACTTTTTTGAAGTCGAAAAAATACATGAACATTTTCAACTTTTTTGAAGTCTAAATCTTTTCATGAAAATTTTCAACTTTTTGAAGCCGAAATCTTTTCATGAAAATTTTCAACTTTTTTGAAGCCGAAATCTTTTAATGTAAATTTTCAACTTTTTTGATGCCGAAATAGTTCATGAAAATTTTCAACATTTTTGAAGCCGAAATCTATTCATGAAAATGTTCGACTTTTTTGACGTCGAAAAAATTCATGAACATTTTCAACTTTTTTGAAGTGTAAATCTTTTCATGAAAATTTTCAACTTTTTTGAAGCCGAAATCTTTTCATGAAAATCTTAGACTTTTTTGAAGTCGAAAAAATACATGAAAATTTTCAACTTTTTTGATGCCGAAATAGTTCATGAAAATTTTCAACATTTTTGAAGCCGAAATCTATTCATGAAAATGTTCGATTTTTTTGACGTCGAAAAAATTCATGAACATTTTCAACTTTTTTGAAGTGTAAATCTTTTCATGAAAATTTTCAACTTTTTTGAAGCTTAAATCTTTTCATGAAAACTTTCAACTTTTTTGAAGCCGAAATACTTCATGAAAATTTTCAAATTTTTTAAAGCCAAAATCCTGTCATGAAAAATTTATACTTTTTTGAAGCAAAATTCTTTTCATGAAAATTTTCGACTTTATTCAAACTGATATTCTACATTTTCTAACTCAAAGTGTAGTTTCAAAGTAAAAATACTGTTAGAAGGAGTGATTCAGACAAAATTAGATGAAACAGCTGTACTGGTAACAAACAATGATATTAACAGCTTTAGTGATCAAATTGAGCGTATCTTGGGAAGCTGAGCTCGAAAGTGACATGAAACATGTTTTTCAAACATAAAGTGACAGTGACAGTGAATACCTGTTCTGACTACATTTTCTAACTCAAAGTGTCGTTTCAAAGTAAAAATACTGTTAGAAGGAGTGATTCAGACAAAATTAGATGAAACAACTGTACTGGTAACAAATGACCCCAGTTACATGAAATGACATCAAAATCAACATTCCCTGAGCCAGACAACGCTATTAACAGCTTTAGTGATCAAATTGAGCGTATCTTGCGAAGCTGAGCTCGAAAGTGACATGAAACATGTTTTTGAGACATAAAGTGACACTTACAGTGAATACCTGTCCTGACTACATTTTCTAACTGAAAGCGTCGTTTCAAAGTAAAAATACTGTTAGAAGGAGTGATTCAGACAAAATTAGATGAAACAGCTGTACTGGTAACAAACAACGATATTAACAGCTTTAGTGATCAAATTGAGCGTATCTTGCGAAGCTGAGCTCGAAAGTGACATGAAACATGTTTTTCAGACAAAAAGTGACACTTACTGTTCAGACTGCATTTTCTAACTCAAAGTGTCGTTTCAAAGTAAAAATACTGTTAGAAGGAGTTTTTCAGGCAAAATTAGATGAAACAGCTGTAGTGGTAAAAAATGAGCGCAGTTACATGAAATGACATCAAAATCAACATTCCCTGAGCCAGACAACGCTATTAACAGCTTTAGTGATCAAATTGAGCGTATCTTGCGAAGCTGAGCTCGAAAGTGACATGAAACATGTTTTTGAGACATAAAGTGACACTTACTGTTCAGACTACATTTTCTAACTCAAAGTGTCGTTTCAAAGTAAAAATACTGTTAGAGGGAGTGATTCAGACAAAATTAGATGAAACAGCTGTAGTGGTAACAAATGAGCGCAGTTACATGAAATGACATCAAAATCAACATTCCCTGAGCCAGACAACGCTATTAACAGCTTTAGTGATCAAATTGAGCGTATCTTGCGAAGCTGAGCTCGAAAGTGACATGAAACATGTTTTTGAGACATAAAGTGACACTTACTGTTCAGACTACATTTTCTAACTCAAAGTGTCGTTTCAAAGTAAAAATACTGTTAGAGGGAGTGATTCAGACAAAATTAGATGAAACAGCTGTAGTGGTAACAAATGAGCGCAGTTACATGAAATGACATTAAAATCAACATTCCCTGAGCCAGACAACGCTATTAACAGCTTTAGTGATCAAATTGAGCGTATCTTGCGAAGCTGAGCTCGAAAGTGACATGAAACATGTTTTTGAGACATAAAGTGACACTTACTGTTCAGACTACATTTTCTAACTCAAAGTGTCGTTTCAAAGTAAAAATACTGTTAGAGGGAGTGATTCAGACAAAATTAGATGAAACAGCTGTAGTGGTAACAAATGAGCGCAGTTACATGAAATGACATTAAAATCAACATTCCCTGAGCCAGACAACGCTATTAACAGCTTTAGTGATCAAATTGAGCGTATCTTGCGAAGCTGAGCTCGAAAGTGACATGAAACATGTTTTTGAGACATAAAGTGACACTTACTGTTCAAAACATGTTTCATGTCACTTTCGAGCTCAGCTTCGCAAGATACGCTCAATTTGATCACTAAAGCTGTTAATAGCGTTGTTTGTTACCAGTGCTGCTGTTTCATCTAATTTTGTCTGAATCACTCCTTCTAACAGTATTTTTACTTTGAAACGACACTTTGAGTTAGAAAATGTAGTCTGAACAGGTATTCATTGTAAGTGTCACTTTATGTCTGAAAAACATGTTTCATGTCACTTTCGAGCTCAGCTTCGCAAGATACGCTCAATTTGATCACTAAAGCTGTTAATATCGTTGTTTGTTACCAGTACAGCTGTTTCATCTAATTTTGTCTGAATCACTCCTTCTAACAGTATTTTTACTTTGAAACGGCACTTTGAGTTAAAAATGTAGTCTGAACAGTAAGTGTCACTTTATGTCTCAAAAACTTGTTTCATGTCACTTTCGAGCTCAGCTTCGCAAGATACGCTCAATTTGATCACTAAAGCTGTTAATATCGTTGTTTGTTACCAGTGCTGCTGTTTCATCTAATTTTGTCTGAATCACTCCTTCTAACAGTATTTTTACTTTGAAACGACACTTTGAGTTAGAAAATGTAGTCAGGACAGGTATTCACTGTAAGTGTCACTTTATGTCTCAAAAACATGTTTCATGTCACTTTCGAGCTCAGCTTCGCAAGATACGCTCAATTTGATCACTAAAGCTGTTAATATCGTTGTTTGTTACCAGTGCTGCTGTTTCATCTAATTTTGTCTGAATCACTCCTTCTAACAGTATTTTTACTTTGAAACGACACTTTGAGTTAGAAAATGTAGTCTGAAAAGTAAGTGTCACTTTATGTCCCAAAAACATGTTTCATGTCACTTTCGAGCTCAGCTTCGCAAGATACGCTCAATTTGATCACTAAAGCTGTTAATAGCGTTGTCTGGCTCAGGGAATGTTGATTTTGATGTCATTTCATGTAACTGCGCTCATTTGTTACCAGTACAGCTGTTTCATCTAATTTTGTCTGAATCACTCCTTCTAACAGTATTTTTACTTTGAAACGGCACTTTGAGTTAAAAATGTAGTCTGAACAGTAAGTGTCACTTTATGTCTCAAAAACTTGTTTCATGTCACTTTCGAGCTCAGCTTCGCAAGATACGCTCAATTTGATCACTAAAGCTGTTAATATCGTTGTTTGTTACCAGTGCTGCTGTTTCATCTAATTTTGTCTGAATCACTCCTTCTAACAGTATTTTTACTTTGAAACGACACTTTGAGTTAGAAAATGTAGTCAGGACAGGTATTCACTGTAAGTGTCACTTTATGTCTCAAAAACATGTTTCATGTCACTTTCGAGCTCAGCTTCGCAAGATACGCTCAATTTGATCACTAAAGCTGTTAATATCGTTGTTTGTTACCAGTGCTGCTGTTTCATCTAATTTTGTCTGAATCACTCCTTCTAACAGTATTTTTACTTTGAAACGACACTTTGAGTTAGAAAATGTAGTCAGAACAGGTATTCATTGTAAGTGTCACTTTATGTCTGAAAAACATGTTTCATGTCACTTTCGAGCTCAGCTTCGCAAGATACGCTCAATTTGATCACTAAAGCTGTTAATAGCGTTGTCTGGCTCAGGGAATGTTGATTTTGATGTCATTTCATGTAACTGCGCTCATTTGTTACCAGTACAGCTGTTTCATCTAATATTGTCTGAATCACTCCTTCTAACAGTATTTTTACTTTGAAACGGCACTTTCAGTTAGAAAATGTAGTCTGAACAGTAAGTGTCATTTTATGTCTCAAAAACATGTTTCATGTCACTTTCGAGCTCAGCTTCGCAAGATACGCTCAATTTGATCACTAAAGCTGTTAATATCGTTGTTTGTTACCAGTACAGCTGTTTCATCTAATTTTCTCTGAATCACGCCTTCTAACAGTATTTTTACTTTGAAACGACACTTTGAGTGAGAAAATGTAGTCTGAAAAGTAAGTGTCACTTTATGTCCCAAAAACATGTTTCATGTCACTTTCGAGCTCAGCTTCGCAAGATACGCTCAATTTGATCACTAAAGCTGTTAATAGCGTTTTCTGGCTCAGGGAATGTTGATTTTGATGTCATTTCATGTAACTGCGCTCATTTCTTACCAGTACAGCTGTTTCATCTAATTTTGTCTGAATCACTCCTTCTAACAGTATTTTTACTTTGAAACGACACTTTGAGTTAGAAAATGTAGAATATCAGTTTGAATAAAGTTGAAAATTTACATATAAAGATTTCAGCTTTAAAAAAGTTGAAAACTTTCATGAAGTATTTCAGCTTTGAAAAAGTTGAAAACTTTCATGAAGTATTTCGACTTCAAAAAAGTTCAAAATTTACATGAAAAGATTTCTGTTTCAAAAAATTTGAAAATTTCAAGCTTTTTAAAAAGTTGAAAATTTTCATGAAGTATTTTTGCTTCAAAAAGTTGAAAACTTTCATGAAAAGATTTCGGCTTCAAAAAAGTTGAAAATTTTAATGAAAACATTTCGGCTTCAAAAAAGTTAAAAATTTACATGAAAAGATTTCGGCTTCAAAAAAGTTGAAAATTTTCATGAAAAGATTTCGGTTTTAAAAAAGTTAAAAATTTACATGAAAATATTTCGGCTTCAAAAAAGTGTAAAATTTTCATGAAAAGGTTTCATTTTCAAAAAAGTTGATAATTTTCATGAAAAGATTTTTGTTTCAAAAAAGTGTAAAATTTTCATGGAAAGATTTCTGCTTCAAAAAAGTTGAAAATTTTCATGAAAAGATTTCTGCTTGAAAATGTTCATGAAAAGATTTTTGCTTCAACAAAGTTGAAAATTTTCATGAAAAGATTTCTGCTTCAAAAAAGTTGAAGATTTTCATGAAAAGATTTTTGCTTCAAAAAAGTTGAAGATCTTCATGAAACGATTTCTGCTTCAAAAAAGTTGAACATTTTCATGAAAAAATTTCTGCTTCAAAAAAGTTGAAAATTTTCATGAAGTATTTCGGTTTCAAAAAAGTTAAAAATTTACATGAAAAGATTTCGGCTTCAAAAAAGTTGAAAATTTTGATGAAAAGGTTTCATTTTCAAAAAAGTTGAAAATTTTGATGAAAAGATTTCTGCTTCAAAAAAGTTGAAAATTTTCATGACAAGATTTTGGCTTCAAAAAAGTTGAAAATTTCCATGAAAAGATTTCAGCTTCAACAAAATTGAAAATTTTCATGACAGGATTTTGGCTTTAAAAAAGTTGAAAATTTTCATGAAAAGATTTCTGTTTCAAAAAAGTTGAAAATTTTCATAAAAAGATTTCTGCTTCAAAAAAGTCGAAGATTTTCATGAAAAGATTTCGGCTTCAAAAAAGTCAAAAATTTTCATAAAGTATTTTGGTTTCAAAAAAGTTGAAAATTTACATGAAAAGATTTCAGCTTCAAAAAAGTTCAAAATTTTCATGAAAAGATTTCGGCTTCAAAAAAGTTTAACATTTCCATGAAGTATTTCTGCTTCAAAAAAGTTGAAGATTTTCATGAAAAGATTTTTGCTTCATAAAAGTTGAAGATCTTCATGAAACGATTTCTGCTTCAAAAAAGTTGAACATTTTCATGAAAACATTTCGGTTTCAAAAAAGTTAAAAATTTACATGAAAAGATTTCGGCTTCAAAAAAGTTGAAAATTTTGATGAAAAGGTTTCATTTTCAAAAAAGTTGATAATTTTTATGACAAGATTTCTGCTTCAAAAAAGTTGAAAATTTTCATGAAAAGATTTTGAATTCAAAAAAGTTGAAAATTTCTATGAAAAGATTTCTGCTTCAACAAAATTGAAATTTTTCATGAAAAGAGTTCGGCTTCATTAAAGTTGAAAATTTTCATGAAGTATTTCGGCTTCAAAAAAGTTGAAAATTTAAATGAAAAGTTTTCTGCTTCAAAAAAGTTGAAAAGTTTCATGACAGGATTTTGGCTTTAAAAAAGTTGAAAATTTACATGAAAAGATTTCTGCTTCAAAAAAGTTGAAAAGTTTCATGAAAAGATTTTGGCTTCAAAAAAGTTGAAAATTTTCATGAAGTAATTCGGCTTCAAAAAAGTTGAAAATTTTCATGAAGTATTTCAGCTTCAAAAAAGTTGAAAACTTTCATGAAGTTTTTCGGCTTCCAAAAAGTTGAAAACTTTCATGACGTTTTTCTGCTTTACAAAAGTTGAAGATTTTCATGAAGTATTTCGGCTTCAAAAAAGTTGAAAATTTTCATGAAAAGATTTCGGTTATAAAAAAGTTAAAAATTTACATGAAAAGATTTCGGCTTCAAAAAAGTTGAAAATTTTCATGAAAAGGTTTCATTTTCAAAAAAGTTGATAATTTTCATGAAAAGATTTCTGCTTCAAAAAAGTTGAAAATTTTCATGAAGTATTTCCGCGTCAAAAAAGTTGAAAATTTCAGGCTTTTTAAAAAGTTGAATATTTTCATGAAGTATTTCTGCTTCAAAAAGTTGAAAATTTTCATGAAAAGATTTTTGTTTCAAAAAAGTGTAAAATTTTCATGGAAAGATTTCTGCTTCAAAAAAGTTGAAAATTTTCATGAAAAGATTTCTGCTTGAAAATTTTCATGAAAAGATTTCTGCTTCAACAAAGTTGAAAATTTTCATGAAAAGATTTCTGCTTCAACAAAGTTAAAAATTTTCATGAAAAGATTTAGCCTTCAAAAAAGTTGAAAATTTTCATGAAAAGATTTCGGCTTCAAAAAAGTTGAACATTTTCATAAAGTATTTCTGCTTCAAAAAAGTTGAAAATTTCAAGCTTTTTAAAAAGTTGAAAATTTTCATGAAGTATTTTTGCTTCAAAAAGTTGAAAACTTTCATGAAAAGATTTCGGCTTCAAAAAAGTTGAAAATTTTCATGAAAAGATTTCTGCTTCAAAATTTTCATGAAAAGATTCATGAAAAGATTTCGGATTTAAAAAAGTTGAAAATTTTAATGAAAACATTTCGGCTTCAAAAAAGTTGAAAATTTTCATGAAGTATTTCGGATTCAACAAAGTTGAAAATTTACATGAAAAGATTTCTGCTTAAAAAAGTTGAAAATTTTCATGAAAAGATTTCTGCTTGAAAATTTTCATAAAAATATTTCTGCATTAAAAAAGTCAAAGATTTTCATGAAAAGATTTCGGATTTAAAAAAGTTGAAAATTTTCATAAAAAGATTTCTGCTTCAAAAAAGTTGAAAATTTTCATGAAAAGATATAGGCTTCAAAAAAGTCGAAGATTTTCATGAAAAGATTTCTGCATGAAAATTTTCATGAAAAGATTTCTGATTCAACAAAGTTGAAAATTTTCATGAAAAGATTTCTGCTTCAACAAAGTTGAAAATTTTCATGAAAAGATTTAGGCTTCAAAAAAGTCGAAAATTTTCATGAAAAGATTTCGGCTTCAAAAAAGTTGAAGATTTTCGTGAAAAGATTTCTGCTTCAAAAAAGTTGAAAAGTTTCATGACAGGATTTTGGCTTTAAAGAAGTTGAAAATTTACATGAAAAGATTTCTGCTTCAAAAAATTTGAAAATTTTCATGAAGTAATTCGGCTTCAAAAAAGTTGAATATTTTCATTAAAAGATTTCTGCTTCAAAAAAGTTGAATATTTTCATTAAAAGATTTCTGCTTCAAAAAAGTCGAAGATTTTCATGAAAAGATTTCGGCTTCAAAAAAGTTGAAAATTTTCATAAAAAGATTTCTGCTTCAAAAAAGTCGAAGATTTTCATGAAAAGATTTCTGCTTCATAAAAGTTGAAAATTTTCATAAAAAGATTTCTGCTTCAAAAAAGTCGAAGATTTTCATGAAAAGATTTCGGCTTCAAAAAAGTTGAAAAATTTTCATGAAGTATTTTGCTTTCAAAAAAGTTGAAAATTTACATGAAAAGATTTCAGCTTCAAAAAAGTTGAAAATTTTCATGAAAAGATTTCTGCTTGAAAATTTTCATGAAAAGATTTCTGCTTCAACAAAGTTGAAAATTTTCATGAAAAGATTTCTGCTTCAACAAAGTTAAAAATTTTCATGAAAAGATTTAGCCTTCAAAAAAGTTGAAAATTTTCATGAAAAGATTTAGCCTTCAAAAAAGTTGAACATTTTCATAAAGTATTTCTGCTTCAAAAAAGTTGAAGATTTTCATAAAAAGATTTCTGCTTCAAAAAAGTCGAAGATTTTCATGAAAAGATTTCGGCTTCAAAAAAGTCAAAAATTTTCATGAAGTATTTTGGTTTCAAAAAAGTTGAAAATTTACATGAAAAGATTTCAGCTTCAAAAAAGTTGAAAATTTTCATGAAAAGATTTCTGCTTGAAAATTTTCATGAAAAGATTTCTGCTTCAACAAAGTTGAAAATTTTCATGAAAAGATTTCTGCTTCAAAAAAGTTGAAAATTTTCATGAAAAGATTTTGGATTCAAAAAAGTTGAACATTTTCATAAAGTATTTCTGCTTCAAAAAAGTTGAAGATTTTCATGAAAAGATTTCGGCTTCAACAAAGTTGAAAATTTTCAGGACAGGATTTTGGCTTTAAAAAAGGTAAAAAATTTCATGAAGTATTTCAGCTTCAAAAAATTTGAAAATTTTGATGAAAAGATTTCTGCTTCAACAAAGTTAAAAATTTTGATGAAAAGATTTCTGCTTCAACAAAGTTAAAAATTTTCATGAAAAGATTTAGCCTTCAAAAAAGTTGAAAATTTTCATGAAAAGATTTCGGCTTCAAAAAAGTTGAACATTTTCATGAAGTATTTCAGCTTCAAAAAATTTGAAAATTTTGATGAAAAGATTTCTGCTTCAAAAAAGTTCAAAATTTTCATGAAAAGATTTCGGCTTCAAAAAAGTTTAACATTTCCATGAAGTATTTCTGCTTCAAAAAAGTTGAAGATTTTCATGAAAAGATTTTTGCTTCAAAAAAGTTGAAGATCTTCATGAAACGATTTCTGCTTCAAAAAAGTTGAAAATTTTGATGAAAAGGTTTCATTTTCAAAAAAGTTGATAATTTTTATGAAAAGATTTCTGCTTCAAAAAAGTTGAAAATTTTCATGAAAAGATTTTGGCTTCAAAAAAGTTGAAAATTTCCATGAATAGATTTCAGCTTCAACAAAATTGAAATTTTTCATGAAAAGAGTTCGGCTTCAAAAAAGTTGAAAATTTTCATGAAGTATTTCGGCTTCAAAAAAGTTGAAAATTTAAATGAAAAGTTTTCTGCTTCAAAAAAGTTGAAAATTTTCATGAAGTATTTCGGCTTCAAAAAAGTTGAAAAATTCGGGTTTTTGAAAAAGTTGAAAATTTTCATAAAATATTTCTACTTCAGAAAGTTGAAAATTTTCATGAAAAGATTTCGGCTTCAACAAAGTTGAAAATTTTCATGACAGGATTTTGGCTTTAAAAAAGGTAAAAATTTTCATGAAGTATATCAGCTTCAAAAAATTTGAAAATTTTGATGAAAAGATTTCTGCTTCAAAAAAGTTGAAAACTTTCATGAAAAGATTTCGGCTTCAAAAAAGTCAAAGATTTTCTTGAAGTATTTCGGCTTCAAAAAAGTTGAAAATTTTCATGAAAATCTTCGACTTTCTTCATGCTGGCTGAGTTTTTCTTTGTTCTATCTTTTGAAATCAATTTATTTTATGATTGAATATTCCAAGTATTCTTTAAATATCTTGTTTTTGATTACCACCAATCACTATTTCCATTTTTACTTTCATGCTTTATGAACAAAAATAGCTTTTTTTATTACTACATCAAGTTTACACACATGGGTCAAAAATGACCCATACATCCAAGTGTGATTTAAAATTAAATGAATTAATACTATAATAATAATTTGTTTCAAGTAATTACTTTAGCAGTGAGTGGAGCCAAACACTTATGTATTTCATATTTGCAACATGTTTATTTGTCATTTTGTCACACATACACATACCTCTGATAACAGATAACACGGCTGTTGAACTGAACTGTATCTGTAATTTAACAACTGTAAACTGGTGAATGTGACCAAACAAAATGAAATACAACTGAACACATCACTAGAGCACAAATTGCCATCTCAATTTTGACATGCCTCACAAATGATCACTAAGAGTTTGTGCTCCTTGCACACAGGCCTGGTGCACTGGGAACACTAGCTGCTGACTTTTCTGTCTTTGGTAACTGGGCAGATCGTGCACCTCTTCCTCTTCCTTTGGCCCTCCTGTCTGATGTCCTCTTGTGGCTGGGTGGTGGCTGTGTTTTGTTTTTTAAACCCACATCTTCCCATTGTTTCTTCTTCTGACTGCTGTCATCCACTGCTTTGTCATCATGCATAGTGCTCAGGAGGACAACAGCTTTTCCCTTCTTCTGCACATAGCTCACCATGGTCATGTTGCCATTGAATCCGAATTCTGAGCTATGAATCTCCCGTGATTTGGATGGCTTCATGATAGGTGGTATGTCCGATTTGTTCTGGCAAAGAGTCCCAACAATGGTCAGGTTCTTCTCGAGGAGCTTCTCAGCCAGCGGGACACTGGTGAAGAAGTTGCTAATTGTGATGTTGCGACCTATGAGAGGGGGAAAAGATTGTAAATTTACTCGACATGGAATTCTTTAAACTCTAACGCCATAATCTGTTGCATTGCATTGCATTTTATTCTGTTTTACTATTTTGCTTACAGAGAAATCAAATAAAAAAATAAAATACACATTATTAAAGATTGGGAAAAAGTATGTAGGTATTGTGCTAAAACTTAATACATTAGTTTCTCTATTGTACTTTACATTCACCTGTCTGTCTGATTCCACTGCACAATTGCTGGACGACATTCTCTCCAAGGTTCCTCTGAACCTGGCTGTCTCCCGGTATAGACAATTCCATCTATTGCATAAGGTACCCTTGCGTCGCACATCCAGAAGATTTTTATCCCATATTTTGCAGGCTTGCTGGGCATGTGTTGCCGTAACTTGCACCTGCCTCGGAATGGCACAAGCTGCTCATCTATGGTGACACAGTCACTGGGGATGAACTTTCTTCTGCAGTTGTCCAGGAAACAGTCCCACACGTACCTAAATGTCGCCATGTGGTGTGTTTCCAGTCGCAGAGCCCTGGTCCTCTTGTCGTCAAACCGTATGATGCGGCGGATATCTTCATATCTCCTAAGCCCCATGGTGGCCTTGTAAATTGGATTCTGCAGCGGATCTACAAACAGCTCCCGCAAGGCCACATCCCAGCTCTTCTCCCCCCCTGCAAGAATTGATGAAGGCCATCAATTCTTCTTTATCAATGCTTCTCCACTCTTTCCCTTTTGCTGTGGCTGTTCTTCGTCCCTCTAAGTTGATACATATTAGAACCTCCTCAATGATGTTGTCACTCATGAACATATCCCAGGCATCTTTTGGTGAAACAGCTGGTGATCCAGGTGTAGGTCCTGGGCAGCTCCTCAGAATGTTATGGCTTCTTGTTCTGCCATGAATGGGGGGATTCTCATTCCAGTAAGATCCGTTTTTACTCAATCTATTGGACTGGGTCTGAGTTTCCTCTTCAGAGGACTCATCAGATGAGTCTTCTGTATCATCAGAGGAGTCTTCTTCATGGATTCCCAGACACACCCACAACTCCAGCTTGACCCTCTGGCAAATATTCTGGGTCATCATCATCAGAAATTTCAGACTCTGAATCAAGACAAATTGCCTCCTCATCTGGTTCTTCCTGCAGCATCGCTACAACCATCTCAGTAGTAAATCTGGGACCAGCCATACTCTGGATAAAGAAAATCAAAAGCACAATAAAATTTTCAGATGCACATCAATATACATACACATACATACAGTTTTATTTTGGTGACTTGGCTAAGTAGCTTAGCTAAGTACTTTGCTAAGTAGCCTAGCAATCTACATAATAGTTAGCTAACTACAATAGAATTAGCTAACTAAAATAGAAGTGTCAACAGCTAGCTAGCTAATAGTAATTATTTGTAACTTTCTGACAAGTAATGTACTCACTCTCAAGGTAACCTAAACCTAATCAAATGTTATGTACAGTTATCTTTCACAATTGTCATCAAATATTTTCTAAAGTGATGTTAGAACAATTTAAAAACAATACTTACATGTATTAGATGTTCCAAGGGAGCTGTGCTGAGCTGTGAAATGTCTGAAACAACCACGTTTCACAGCAAATGCTATAGTAAATGCATGTGGGTCGTTTCTGACCCATGTGTGTAAACTTGATGTAGAAATACAAAAGCTGTGCTCGTTCATAAAGTAAGAAAGGAAAAATACAAATGATGATTTGTGCTTAACAAAAACAAGATATTTACTGCATACTTGGAAAAGTAAATGATAAAATGTATTTATTTCAAAGATATATCATAGAAACACTCAGCCATACATGAAATAACATAGAAAGTGGAGTCATTTTTGACCCATGTTGTGCATTAGATAATGATACAAAAATGTTTTTTATTCAAAAAGTAAGAAAGGAAAAAATAAAATAAGGATGTATGATGATCAAAAACAAGTTAATTGAGGAATACCTTGAATACTGAATGAAGAGATGAATTTATTGCAAAGATGTAGAAAATAAAAACTCAACCGGGTCACTTTGACATTTTTAAAGCAGAAATACTTCATGAAAGTTTTAGACTTTTTTGATGCCGAAATAGTTCATGAAAATTTTCAACTTTTTTGAAGCCAAAATCTTTTCATGAAAATTTTCAACTTTTTTGAAGCCGAATTACTTGATGAAAATTCTTACCTTTTTTAAAGCCATAATGCTGTCATGAAAATTTTCAACTTTTTTGAAGCTGAAATCTTTTCATGAAAATTTTCAACTTTTTTGAAGCCGAAATCTTTTCATGTGAATTTTCAACTTTTTTGAAGCCGAAATCTTTTCATGAAAATTTTCAACTTTTTTGAAGCAGAAATCTTTTCATGAAATACTTTGACTTTTTTGAAGCCGAAATACTTGATGAAAATTTTAAACTTTTTTGAAGCCGAAATCTTTTCATGAAAATTTTCAACTTTTTTGAAGCCGAAATCTTTTCATGAAAATTTTCAACTTTTTGGAGCCGAAATCTTTTCATGAAAATTTTCAACTTTTTTGAAGCAGAAATCTTTTCAAGAAAATCTTTGACTTTTTTGAAGTCTAAATCTTTTCATGAAAATTTTCAACTTTTTTGAAGCCGAAATCTTTTCATGAAAATTTTCAACTTTTTGAAATAGAAATCTTTTCATGAAAATTTTCAACTTTTTTGATGCCGAAATCTTTTAATGTTAATCTTCAACTTTTTTGAAGCCGAAATACTTCATGAAAGTTTTCAACTTTTTTGAAGCCGAAATCTTTTCATGAACATTTTAAACTTTTTTGAAGCCGAAATCTTTTCATGAAAATGTTCATTTTTTTTGAAGCAGAAATCTTTTCATGAAAATCTTCGACTTTTTTGCAGCCGAAATACTTCATGAAAATTTTCAACTTTTTTGAAGCCGAAATACTTTATGAAAGTTTTCAACTTTTTTGAAGCTGAAATCTTTTCATGAAAATTTTCAACTTTTTTGAAGCTGAAATCATTTCATGTAAATTTTCAACTTTTTTGAAGCCGAAATCTTTTCATGAAAATTTTCAACTTTTTTGAAGCCGAAATCTTTTCATGAAAATGGTCAACTTTTTTGAAGCCGAAATCTTTTCATGAAATACTTTGACTTTTTTGAAGCCGAAATACTTGATGAAAATTTTAAACTTTTTTGAAGCCGAAATCTTTTCATGAAAATTTTCAACTTTTTTGAAGCCGAAATCTTTTCATGAAAATTTTCAACTTTTTGGAGCCGAAATCTTGTCATGAAAATTTTTACCTTTCTTAAAGCCAAAATCCTGTCATGAAAATTTTCAACTTTTTTGAAGCAGAAATCTTTTCAAGAAAATCTTTGACTTTTTTGAAGCTGAAATCTTTTCATGAAAATCTTGAACTTTTTTGAAGCCGAAATACTTGATGAAAATTTTCAACTTTTTTGGAGTCTAAATCTTTTCATGAAAATTTTCAACTTTTTTGAAGCCGAAATACTTCATGAAAGCTTTCAACCTTTTTGAAGCCGAAATACTTCATGAAAATTTTTACCTTTTTCAAAGCTAAAATCCTGTCATGAAAATTTTCAACTTTTTTGAAGCAGAAATCTTTTCATGAAAATCTTCAACTTCTTTGAAGCCGAAATACTTGATGAAAATTTTCAACTTTTTTGAAGCCGAAATACTTCATGAAAGTTTTTGAATTTTTTGAAGCCGAAATCTTTTAATGAAAATTTTCAACTTTTTTGAAGCAGAAATCTTTTCATGAAAATCTTCTACTTTTTTGAAGTCGAAATAGTTCATGAAACTTTTCAACCTTTTTGAAGCCGAAATCTTTTCATGAAAATTTTCAACTTTTTTGAAGCCGAAATACTTCATGAAAGTTTTTGAATTTTTTGAAGCCGAAATCTTTTAATGAAAATTTTCAACTTTTTTGAAGCAGAAATCTTTTCATGAAATACTTCGACTTTTTTGAAGCCGAAATACTTGATGAAAATTCTTACCTTTTTTAAAGCCATAATGCTGTCATGAAAATTTTCAACTTTTTTGAAGCTGAAATCTTTTCATAAAAATTTTCAACTTTTTTGAAGCCGAAATCTTTTCATGAAAATTTTCAACTTTTTTGAAGCAGAAATCTTTTCATGAAATACTTTGACTTTTTTGAAGCCGAAATACTTGATGAAAATTTTAAACTTTTTTGAAGCCGAAATCTTTTCATGAAAATTTTCAATTTTTTTGAAGCCGAAATCTTTTCATGAAAATTTTCAACTTTTTGGAGCCGAAATCTTGTCATGAAAATTTTTACCTTTTTTAAAGCCAAAATCCTGTCATGAAAATTTTCAACTTTTTTGAAGCAGAAATCTTTTCAAGAAAATCTTTGACTTTTTTGAAGCTGAAATCTTTTCATGAAAATTTTTACCTTTTTTAAAGCCCAAATCCTGTCATGAAAATTTTCAACTTTTTGGAGCCGAAATCTTGTCATGAAAATTTTTACCTTTTTTAAAGCCAAAATCCTGTCATGAAAATTTTCAACATTTTTGAAGCAGAAATCTTTTGATGAAAATCATTGACTTTTTTGAAGCCGAAATACTTCATGAAAATTTTCAACTTTTTTGAAGCAGAAATCTTTTCATGAAAATTTTCAACTTTTTTGATGCCGAAATAGTTCATGAAAATTTTCAACTTTTTGTAAGCCGAAATCTTTTCATGAAAATCTTCGACTTTTTTGAAGCTGAAATACTTCATGAAAGTTTTCAACCTTTTTGAAGCCGAAATACTTTATAAAATGTTTTACCTTTTTTAAAGCAAAAATCCTGTCATGAAAATTTTCAACTTTTTTGAAGTCTAAATCTTTTCATGAAAATTTTCAACTTTTTTGAAGCCGAAATCTTTTCATGAAAATTTTCAACTTTTTGAAATAGAAATCTTTTCATGAAAATTTTCAACTTTTTTGATGCCGAAATCTTTTAATGTAAATCTTCAACTTTTTTGAAGCCGAAATACTTCATGAAAGTTTTCAACTTTTTTGAAGCCGAAATCTTTTCATGAACATTTTAAACTTTTTTGAAGCCGAAATCTTTTCATGAAAATGTTCATTTTTTTTGAAGCAGAAATCTTTTCATGAAAATCTTCGACTTTTTTGCAGCCGAAATACTTCATGAAAATTTTCAACTTTTTTGAAGCCGAAATACTTTATGAAAGTTTTCAACTTTTTTGAAGCTGAAATCTTTTCATGAAAATTTTCAACTTTTTTGAAGCTGAAATCATTTCATGTAAATTTTCAACTTTTTTGAAGCCGAAATCTTTTCATGAAAATTTTCAACTTTTTTGAAGCCGAAATCTTTTCATGAAAATTTTCAACCTTTTTGAAGCCGAAATACTTTATAAAATGTTTTACCTTTTTTAAAGCAAAAATCCTGTCATGAAAATTTTCAACTTTTTTGAAGTCTAAATCTTTTCATGAAAATTTTCAACTTTTTTGAAGCCGAAATCTTTTCATGAAAATTTTCAACTTTTTGAAATAGAAATCTTTTCATGAAAATTTTCAACTTTTTTGATGCCGAAATCTTTTAATGTAAATCTTCAACTTTTTTGAAGCCGAAATACTTCATGAAAGTTTTCAACTTTTTTGAAGCCGAAATCTTTTCATGAACATTTTAAACTTTTTTGAAGCCGAAATCTTTTCATGAAAATGTTCATTTTTTTTGAAGCAGAAATCTTTTCATGAAAATCTTCGACTTTTTTGCAGCCGAAATACTTCATGAAAATTTTCAACTTTTTTGAAGCCGAAATACTTTATGAAAGTTTTCAACTTTTTTGAAGCTGAAATCTTTTCATGAAAATTTTCAACTTTTTTGAAGCTGAAATCATTTCATGTAAATTTTCAACTTTTTTGAAGCCGAAATCTTTTCATGAAAATTTTCAACTTTTTTGAAGCCGAAATCTTTTCATGAAAATGGTCAACTTTTTTGAAGCCGAAATCTTTTCATGAAATACTTTGACTTTTTTGAAGCCGAAATACTTGATGAAAATTTTTAACTTTTTTGAAGCCGAAATCTTTTCATGAAAATTTTCAACTTTTTTGAAGCCGAAATCTTTTCATGAAAATTTTCAACTTTTTGGAGCCGAAATCTTGTCATGAAAATTTTTACCTTTCTTAAAGCCAAAATCCTGTCATGAAAATTTTCAACTTTTTTGAAGCAGAAATCTTTTCAAGAAAATCTTTGACTTTTTTGAAGCTGAAATCTTTTCATGAAAATCTTGAACTTTTTTGAAGCCGAAATACTTGATGAAAATTTTCAACTTTTTTGGAGTCTAAATCTTTTCATGAAAATTTTCAACTTTTTTGAAGCCGAAATACTTCATGAAAGCTTTCAACCTTTTTGAAGCCGAAATACTTCATGAAAATTTTTACCTTTTTCAAAGCTAAAATCCTGTCATGAAAATTTTCAACTTTTTTGAAGCAGAAATCTTTTCATGAAAATCTTCAACTTCTTTGAAGCCGAAATACTTGATGAAAATTTTCAACTTTTTTGAAGCCGAAATACTTCATGAAAGTTTTTGAATTTTTTGAAGCCGAAATCTTTTAATGAAAATTTTCAACTTTTTTGAAGCAGAAATCTTTTCATGAAAATCTTCTACTTTTTTGAAGTCGAAATAGTTCATGAAACTTTTCAACCTTTTTGAAGCCGAAATCTTTTCATGAAAATTTTCAACTTTTTTGAAGCCGAAATACTTCATGAAAGTTTTTGAATTTTTTGAAGCCGAAATCTTTTAATGAAAATTTTCAACTTTTTTGAAGCAGAAATCTTTTCATGAAATACTTCGACTTTTTTGAAGCCGAAATACTTGATGAAAATTCTTACCTTTTTTAAAGCCATAATGCTGTCATGAAAATTTTCAACTTTTTTGAAGCTGAAATCTTTTCATAAAAATTTTCAACTTTTTTGAAGCCGAAATCTTTTCATGAAAATTTTCAACTTTTTTGAAGCAGAAATCTTTTCATGAAATACTTTGACTTTTTTGAAGCCGAAATACTTGATGAAAATTTTAAACTTTTTTGAAGCCGAAATCTTTTCATGAAAATTTTCAACTTTTTTGAAGCCGAAATCTTTTCATGAAAATTTTCAACTTTTTGGAGCCGAAATCTTGTCATGAAAATTTTTACCTTTTTTAAAGCCAAAATCCTGTCATGAAAATTTTCAACTTTTTTGAAGCAGAAATCTTTTCAAGAAAATCTTTGACTTTTTTGAAGCTGAAATCTTTTCATGAAAATTTTTACCTTTTTTAAAGCCCAAATCCTGTCATGAAAATTTTCAACTTTTTGGAGCCGAAATCTTGTCATGAAAATTTTTACCTTTTTTAAAGCCAAAATCCTGTCATGAAAATTTTCAACATTTTTGAAGCAGAAATCTTTTGATGAAAATCATTGACTTTTTTGAAGCCGAAATACTTCATGAAAATTTTCAACTTTTTTGAAGCAGAAATCTTTTCATGAAAATTTTCAACTTTTTTGATGCCGAAATAGTTCATGAAAATTTTCAACTTTTTGTAAGCCGAAATCTTTTCATGAAAATCTTCGACTTTTTTGAAGCTGAAATACTTCATGAAAGTTTTCAACCTTTTTGAAGCCGAAATACTTTATAAAATGTTTTACCTTTTTTAAAGCAAAAATCCTGTCATGAAAATTTTCAACTTTTTTGAAGCAGAAATCTTTTCATGAAAATCTTCGACTTTTTTGAAGCCGAAATAGTTCATGAAAATTTTCAACTTTTTTGAAGCAGAAATCTTTTGATGAAAATTTTTAACTTTTTTGAAATTGAAAAAATACATGAAAATTTTCAACTTTTTTGATGCCGAAATAGTTCATGAAAATTTTCAACATTTTTGAAGCCGAAATCTATTCATGAAAATGTTCGACTTTTTTGAAGTCGAAAAATTTCATGGACATTTTCAACTTTTTTGAAGTGTAAATCTTTTCATGAAAATTTTCAAGTTTTTGAAGCAGAAATCTTTTCATGAAAATCTTAGACTTTTTTGAAGTCGAAATACTTCATGAAAATTTTCAACTTTTTTGAAGCCGAAATCTTTTAATGTAAATTTTCAACTTTTTTGATGCCGAAATAGTTCATGAAAATTTTCAACTTTTTTGAAGCAGAAATCTTTTCATGAAAATTGTCAACTTTTTTGAAGCAGAAATCTTTTGATGAAAATTTTTAACTTTTTTGAAGTCGAAAAAATACATGAACATTTTCAACTTTTTTGAAGTCTAAATCTTTTCATGAAAATTTTCAACTTTTTGAAGCCGAAATCTTTTCATGAAAATTTTCAACTTTTTTGAAGCCGAAATCTTTTAATGTAAATTTTCAACTTTTTTGATGCCGAAATAGTTCATGAAAATTTTTAACATTTTTGAAGCCGAAATCTATTCATGAAAATGTTCGACTTTTTTGACGTCGAAAAAATTCATGAACATTTTCAACTTTTTTGAAGTGTAAATCTTTTCATGAAAATTTTCAACTTTTTTGAAGCCGAAATCTTTTCATGAAAATCTTAGACTTTTTTGAAGTCGAAAAAATACATGAAAATTTTCAACTTTTTTGATGCCGAAATAGTTCATGAAAATTTTCAACATTTTTGAAGCCGAAATCTATTCATGAAAATGTTCGATTTTTTTGACGTCGAAAAAATTCATGAACATTTTCAACTTTTTTGAAGTGTAAATCTTTTCATGAAAATTTTCAACTTTTTTGAAGCCTAAATCTTTTCATGAAAACTTTCAACTTTTTTGAAGCCGAAATACTTCATGAAAATTTTCACCTTTTTTAAAGCCAAAATCCTGTCATGAAAAATTTATACTTTTTTGAAGCAAAATTCTTTTCATGAAAATTTTCGACTTTATTCAAACTGATATTCTACATTTTCTAACTCAAAGTGTAGTTTCAAAGTAAAAATACTGTTAGAAGGAGTGATTCAGACAAAATTAGATGAAACAGCTGTACTGGTAACAAACAATGATATTAACAGCTTTAGTGATCAAATTGAGCGTATCTTGGGAAGCTGAGCTCGAAAGTGACATGAAACATGTTTTTCAAACATAAAGTGACAGTGACAGTGAATACCTGTTCTGACTACATTTTCTAACTCAAAGTGTCGTTTCAAAGTAAAAATACTGTTAGAAGGAGTGATTCAGACAAAATTAGATGAAACAACTGTACTGGTAACAAATGAGCCCAGTTACATGAAATGACATCAAAATCAACATTCCCTGAGCCAGACAACGCTATTAACAGCTTTAGTGATCAAATTGAGCGTATCTTGCGAAGCTGAGCTCGAAAGTGACATGAAACATGTTTTTGAGACATAAAGTGACACTTACAGTGAATACCTGTCCTGACTACATTTTCTAACTGAAAGCGTCGTTTCAAAGTAAAAATACTGTTAGAAGGAGTGATTCAGACAAAATTAGATGAAACAGCTGTACTGGTAACAAACAACGATATTAACAGCTTTAGTGATCAAATTGAGCGTATCTTGCGAAGCTGAGCTCGAAAGTGACATGAAACATGTTTTTCAGACAAAAAGTGACACTTACTGTTCAGACTGCATTTTCTAACTCAAAGTGTCGTTTCAAAGTAAAAATACTGTTAGAAGGAGTTTTTCAGGCAAAATTAGATGAAACAGCTGTAGTGGTAAAAAATGAGCGCAGTTACATGAAATGACATCAAAATCAACATTCCCTGAGCCAGACAACGCTATTAACAGCTTTAGTGATCAAATTGAGCGTATCTTGCGAAGCTGAGCTCGAAAGTGACATGAAACATGTTTTTGAGACATAAAGTGACACTTACTGTTCAGACTACATTTTCTAACTCAAAGTGTCGTTTCAAAGTAAAAATACTGTTAGAGGGAGTGATTCAGACAAAATTAGATGAAACAGCTGTAGTGGTAACAAATGAGCGCAGTTACATGAAATGACATCAAAATCAACATTCCCTGAGCCAGACAACGCTATTAACAGCTTTAGTGATCAAATTGAGCGT
Organism: Labrus bergylta; assembly: GCF_963930695.1. Taxonomy (NCBI): domain Eukaryota; kingdom Metazoa; phylum Chordata; class Actinopteri; order Labriformes; family Labridae; genus Labrus; species Labrus bergylta. The sequence continues at coordinate 14,651 of NW_027077295.1, read as the reverse complement.
ATCTTGCGAAGCTGAGCTCGAAAGTGACATGAAACATGTTTTTGAGACATAAAGTGACACTTACAGTGAATACCTGTCCTGACTACATTTTCTAACTCAAAGTGTCGTTTCAAAGTAAAAATACTGTTAGAAGGAGTGATTCAGACAAAATTAGATGAAACAGCTGTACTGGTAACAAACAACGATATTAACAGCTTTAGTGATCAAATTGAGCGTATCTTGCGAAGCTGAGCTCGAAAGTGACATGAAACATGTTTTTCAGACAAAAAGTGACACTTACTGTTCAGACTGCATTTTCTAACTCAAAGTGTCGTTTCAAAGTAAAAATACTGTTAGAAGGAGTTTTTCAGGCAAAATTAGATGAAACAGCTGTAGTGGTAAAAAATGAGCGCAGTTACATGAAATGACATCAAAATCAACATTCCCTGAGCCAGACAACGCTATTAACAGCTTTAGTGATCAAATTGAGCGTATCTTGCGAAGCTGAGCTCGAAAGTGACATGAAACATGTTTTTGAGACATAAAGTGACACTTACTGTTCAGACTACATTTTCTAACTCAAAGTGTCGTTTCAAAGTAAAAATACTGTTAGAGGGAGTGATTCAGACAAAATTAGATGAAACAGCTGTAGTGGTAACAAATGAGCGCAGTTACATGAAATGACATTAAAATCAACATTCCCTGAGCCAGACAACGCTATTAACAGCTTTAGTGATCAAATTGAGCGTATCTTGCGAAGCTGAGCTCGAAAGTGACATGAAACATGTTTTTGAGACATAAAGTGACACTTACTGTTCAAAACATGTTTCATGTCACTTTCGAGCTCAGCTTCGCAAGATACGCTCAATTTGATCACTAAAGCTGTTAATAGCGTTGTTTGTTACCAGTGCTGCTGTTTCATCTAATTTTGTCTGAATCACTCCTTCTAACAGTATTTTTACTTTGAAACGACACTTTGAGTTAGAAAATGTAGTCTGAACAGGTATTCATTGTAAGTGTCACTTTATGTCTGAAAAACATGTTTCATGTCACTTTCGAGCTCAGCTTCGCAAGATACGCTCAATTTGATCACTAAAGCTGTTAATATCGTTGTTTGTTACCAGTACAGCTGTTTCATCTAATTTTGTCTGAATCACGCCTTCTAACAGTATTTTTACTTTGAAACGACACTTTGAGTGAGAAAATGTAGTCTGAAAAGTAAGTGTCACTTTATGTCCCAAAAACATGTTTCATGTCACTTTCGAGCTCAGCTTCGCAAGATACGCTCAATTTGATCACTAAAGCTGTTAATAGCGTTGTCTGGCTCAGGGAATGTTGATTTTGATGTCATTTCATGTAACTGCGCTCATTTGTTACCAGTACAGCTGTTTCATCTAATTTTGTCTGAATCACTCCTTCTAACAGTATTTTTACTTTGAAACGGCACTTTTGAAGTTAAAAATGTAGTCTGAACAGTAAGTGTCACTTTATGTCTCAAAAACTTGTTTCATGTCACTTTCGAGCTCAGCTTCGCAAGATACGCTCAATTTGATCACTAAAGCTGTTAATATCGTTGTTTGTTACCAGTGCTGCTGTTTCATCTAATTTTGTCTGAATCACTCCTTCTAACAGTATTTTTACTTTGAAACGACACTTTGAGTTAGAAAATGTAGTCAGGACAGGTATTCACTGTAAGTGTCACTTTATGTCTCAAAAACATGTTTCATGTCACTTTCGAGCTCAGCTTCGCAAGATACGCTCAATTTGATCACTAAAGCTGTTAATATCGTTGTTTGTTACCAGTGCTGCTGTTTCATCTAATTTTGTCTGAATCACTCCTTCTAACAGTATTTTTACTTTGAAACGACACTTTGAGTGAGAAAATGTAGTCTGAAAAGTAAGTGTCACTTTATGTCCCAAAAACATGTCTTCATGTCACTTTCGAGCTCAGCTTCGCAAGATACGCTCAATTTGATCACTAAAGCTGTTAATAGCGTTGTCTGGCTCAGGGAATGTTGATTTTGATGTCATTTCATGTAACTGCGCTCATTTGTTACCAGTACAGCTGTTTCATCTAATATTGTCTGAATCACTCCTTCTAACAGTATTTTTACTTTGAAACGGCACTTTCAGTTAGAAAATGTAGTCTGAACAGTAAGTGTCATTTTATGTCTCAAAAACATGTTTCATGTCATTTTCGAGCTCAGCTTCGCAAGATACGCTCAATTTGATCACTAAAGCTGTTAATATCGTTGTTTGTTACCAGTACAGCTGTTTCATCTAATTTTCTCTGAATCACGCCTTCTAACAGTATTTTTACTTTGAAACGACACTTTGAGTGAGAAAATGTAGTCTGAAAAGTAAGTGTCACTTTATGTCCCAAAAACATGTTTCATGTCACTTTCGAGCTCAGCTTCGCAAGATACGCTCAATTTGATCACTAAAGCTGTTAATAGCGTTTTCTGGCTCAGGGAATGTTGATTTTGATGTCATTTCATGTAACTGCGCTCATTTCTTACCACTACAGCTGTTTCATCTAATTTTGTCTGAATCACTCCTTCTAACAGTATTTTTACTTTGAAACGACACTTTGAGTTAGAAAATGTAGAATATCAGTTTGAATAAAGTTGAAAATTTACATATAAAGATTTCAGCTTTAAAAAAGTTGAAAACTTTCATGAAGTATTTCAGCTTTGAAAAAGTTGAAAACTTTCATGAAGTATTTCAGCTTTGAAAAAGTTGAAAACTTTCATGAAGTATTTCGACTTCAAAAAAGTTCAAAATTTACATGAAAAGATTTCTGTTTCAAAAAAGTTGAAAATTTCAAGCTTTTTAAAAAGTTGAAAATTTTCATGAAGTATTTTTGCTTCAAAAAGTTGAAAACTTTCATGAAAAGATTTCGGCTTCAAAAAAGTTGAAAATTTTCATGAAAAGATTTCTGCTTCAAAATTTTCATGAAAAGATTCATGAAAAGATTTCGGATTTAAAAAAGTTTAAAATTTTAATGAAAACATTTCGGCTTCAAAAAAGTTAAAAATTTACATGAAAAGATTTCGGCTTCAAAAAAGTTGAAAATTTTCATGAAAAGATTTCGGTTTTAAAAAAGTTAAAAATTTACATGAAAATATTTCGGCTTCAAAAAAGTGTAAAATTTTCATGAAAAGGTTTCATTTTCAAAAAAGTTGATAATTTTCATGAAAAGATTTTTGTTTCAAAAAAGTGTAAAATTTTCATGGAAAGATTTCTGCTTCAAAAAAGTTGAAAATTTTCATGAAAAGATTTCTGCTTGAAAATGTTCATGAAAAGATTTTTGCTTCAACAAAGTTGAAAATTTTCATGAAAAGATTTCTGCTTCAAAAAAGTTGAAGATTTTCATGAAAAGATTTTTGCTTCAAAAAAGTTGAAGATCTTCATGAAACGATTTCTGCTTCAAAAAAGTTGAACATTTTCATGAAAAAATTTCAGCTTCAAAAAAGTTGAAAATTTTCATGAAGTATTTCGGTTTCAAAAAAGTTAAAAATTTACATGAAAAGATTTCGGCTTCAAAAAAGTTGAAAATTTTGATGAAAAGGTTTCATTTTCAAAAAAGTTGAAAATTTTGATGAAAAGATTTCTGCTTCAAAAAAGTTGAAAATTTTCATGACAAGATTTTGGCTTCAAAAAAGTTGAAAATTTCCATGAAAAGATTTCAGCTTCAACAAAATTGAAAATTTTCATGACAGGATTTTGGCTTTAAAAAAGTTGAAAATTTTCATGAAAAGATTTCTGTTTCAAAAAAGTTGAAAATTTTCATAAAAAGATTTCTGCTTCAAAAAAGTCGAAGATTTTCATGAAAAGATTTCGGCTTCAAAAAAGTCAAAAATTTTCATAAAGTATTTTGGTTTCAAAAAAGTTGAAAATTTACATGAAAAGATTTCAGCTTCAAAAAAGTTCAAAATTTTCATGAAAAGATTTCGGCTTCAAAAAAGTTGAACATTTCCATGAAGTATTTCTGCTTCAAAAAAGTTGAAGATTTTCATGAAAAGATTTTTGCTTCAAAAAAGTTGAAGATCTTCATGAAACGATTTCTGCTTCAAAAAAGTTGAACATTTTCATGAAAACATTTCGGTTTCAAAAAAGTTAAAAATTTACATGAAAAGATTTCGGCTTCAAAAAAGTTGAAAATTTTGATGAAAAGGTTTCATTTTCAAAAAAGTTGATAATTTTTATGACAAGATTTCTGCTTCAAAAAAGTTGAAAATTTTCATGAAAAGATTTCGGCTTCAACAAAGTTGAAAATTTTCATGACAGGATTTTGGCTTAAAAAAAGGTAAAAATTTTCATGAAGTATTTCAGCTTCAAAAAGGTTGAAAACTTTCATGAAGTATTTCGGCTTCAAAAAATTTGAAAATTTTGATGAAAAGATTTCTGCTTCAAAAAAGTTCAAAATTTTCATGAAAAGATTTCGGCTTGAAAAAAGTTGAAAACTTTCATGAAAATCTTCGACTTTCTTCATGCTGGCTGAGTTTTTCTTTGTTCTATCTTTTGAAATCAATTCATTTTATGATTGAATATTCCAAGTATTCTTTAAATATCTTGTTTTTGATTACCACCAATCACTATTTCCATTTTTACTTTCATGCTTTATGAACAAAAATAGTTTTTTTATTACTACATCAAGTTTACACACATGGGTCAAAAATGACCCATACATCCAAGTGTGATTTAAAATTAAATGAATTAATACTATAATAATAATTTGTTTCAAGTAATTACTTTAGCAGTGAGTGGAGCCAAACACTTATGTATTTCATATTTGCAACATGTTTATTTGTCATTTTGTCACACATACACATACCTCTGATAACAGATAACACGGCTGTTGAACTGAACTGTATCTGTAATTTAACAACTGTAAACTGGTGAATGTGACCAAACAAAATGAAATACAACTGAACACATCACTAGAGCACAAATTGCCATCTCAATTTTGACATGCCTCACAAATGATCACTAAGAGTTTGTGCTCCTTGCACACAGGCCTGGTGCACTGGGAACACTAGCTGCTGACTTTTCTGTCTTTGGTAACTGGGCAGATCGTGCACCTCTTCCTCTTCCTTTGGCCCTCCTGTCTGATGTCCTCTTGTGGCTGGGTGGTGGCTGTGTTTTGTTTTTTAAACCCACATCTTCCCATTGTTTCTTCTTCTGACTGCTGTCATCCACTGCTTTGTCATCATGCATAGTGCTCAGGAGGACAACAGCTTTTCCCTTCTTCTGCACATAGCTCACCATGGTCATGTTGCCATTGAATCCGAATTCTGAGCTATGAATCTCCCGTGATTTGGATGGCTTCATGATAGGTGGTATGTCCGATTTGTTCTGGCAAAGAGTCCCAACAATGGTCAGGTTCTTCTCGAGGAGCTTCTCAGCCAGCGGGACACTGGTGAAGAAGTTGCTAATTGTGATGTTGCGACCTATGAGAGGGGGAAAAGATTGTAAATTTACTCAACATGGAATTCTTTAAACTCTAACGCCATAATCTGTTGCATTGCATTGCATTTTATTCTGTTTTACTATTTTGCTTACAGAGAAATCAAATAAAAAAATAAAATACACATTATTAAAGATTGGGAAAAAGTATGTAGGTATATTGTGCTAAAACTTAATACATTAGTTTCTCTATTGTACTTTACATTCACCTGTCTGTCTGATTCCACTGCACAATTGCTGGACGACATTTTCTCCAAGGTTCCTCTGAACCTCCTCTCCTGGCTGTCTCCCGGTATAGACAATTCCATCTATTGCATAAGGTACCCTTGCGTCGCACATCCAGAAGATTTTTATCCCATATTTTGCAGGCTTGCTGGGCATGTGTTGCCGTAACTTGCACCTGCCTCGGAATGGCACAAGCTGCTCATCTATGGTGACACAGTCACTGGGGATGAACTTTCTTCTGCAGTTGTCCAGGAAACAGTCCCACACGTACCTAAATGTCGCCATGTGGTGTGTTTCCAGTCGCAGAGCCCTGGTCCTCTTGTCGTCAAACCGTATGACGCGGCGGATATCTTCATATCTCCTAAGCCCCATGGTGGCCTTGTAAATTGGATTTTGCAGCGGATCCACAAACAGCTCCTGCAAGGCCACATCCCAGCTCTTCTCCCCCCCTGCAAGAATTGATGAAGGCCATCAATTCTTCTTTATCAATGCTTCTCCACTCTTTCCCTTTTGCTGTGGCTGTTCTTCGTCCCTCTAAGTTGGTACATATTAGAACCTCCTCAATGATGTTGTCACTCATGAACATATCCCAGGCATCTTTTGGTGAAACAGCTGGTGATCCAGGTGTAGGTCCTGGGCAGCTCCTCAGAATGTTATGGCTTCTTGTTCTGCCATGAATGGGGGGATTCTCATTCCAGTAAGATCCGTTTTTACTCAATCTATTGGACTGGGTCTGAGTTTCCTCTTCAGAGGACTCATCAGATGAGTCTTCTGTATCATCAGAGGAGTCTTCTTCATGGATTCCCAGACACACCCACAACTCCAGCTTGACCCTCTGGCAAATATTCTGGGTCATCATCATCAGAAATTTCAGACTCTGAATCAAGACAAATTGCCTCCTCATCTGGTTCTTCCTGCAGCATCGCTACAACCATCTCAGTAGTAAATCTGGGACCAGCCATACTCTGGATAAAGAAAATCAAAAGCACAATAAAATTTTCAGATGCACATCAATATACATACACATACATAGAGTTTTATTTTGGTGACTTGGCTAAGTAGCTTAGCTAAGTACTTTGCTAAAGTAGCCTAGCAATCTACATAATAGTTAGCTAACTACAATAGAATTAGCTAACTAAAATAGAAGTGTCAACAGCTAGCTAGCTAATAGTAATTACTTGTAACTTTCTGACAAGTAATGTACTCACTCTCAAGGTAACCTAAACCTAATCAAATGTTATGTGCAGTTATCTTTCACAATTGTCATCAAATATTTTCTAAAGTGATGTTTAGAACAATTTAAAAACAATACTTCCATGTATTAGATGTTCCAAGGGAGCTGTGCTGAGCTGTGAAATGTCTGAAACAACCACGTTTCACAGCAAATGCTATAGTAAATGCATGTGGGTCGTTTCTGACCCATGTGTGTAAACTTGATGTAGAAATACAAAAGCTGTGCTCGTTCATAAAGTAAGAAA